>NW_006238921.1:676845-690912 GCF_000375325.1 Capsella rubella | reverse complement strand
AGAGAGAGAGAGAGTGTAAACGTGTATACAATCAGGATCATTAAATAATGCTAAGTATAAAGTATAATAAGAGTAAAACATACTCATAATAAGATACAACAAATTTTATACGATCATCGTTATTCATAATTAAGATTTACTATATATTTTTATAAAATACGGCTTACATACGATCATCATTATTCATAATTAAGATTTACTAACACTCTTTTTTTCTCGGTAGTAAAGTAATTACTCGACCTTAACAAGAATGTTGATGCTTCCAGTCTCCTTCTGGTCTTCGTCGAACATAAATACAAACTCCTCTTTTGGTTCGGTTGGTACCACGACTGAACTACCGGTGCCAATAACTGATGACATCAGATAGTTAGGATTAGGAAGCTGAGGAAGTTCTACTCCTTCGGGCTCCGGCGACTCCACCAGCTCAAGGGAAAGCATGAACGTGGAGATAGGAGAAGGGTGGTTGAAAATAAGCGATTGATTGAATTTGGGATCACCAGTCTCTGACCTAACCCAGTTTGTCTCCTTCAACATAATCTCCAGATGCTCCGGCCAAACCCGTACGCGGTACGAGTATCCGGGTGCTCCCATGTGTGTACCAATTATAGCGTCAATTATGCGCACCTCGTATTTCGTATTAAGCGATGGTACCTGAAAATTATAAGGAGTTGTAAAAATGAGGATCAAGAAAACAAAATATGAATTTCCTATATATTATAAAAGAAATGATTTAGTAATTAACCGGCTCCATTGCTTTCTTCTCCATAGCCACGCTCGTTTTCACTGCTTTCTTCTCCATCGCCAGACTCGTTTTCTTCATCATTGTTTGCTGAAATGTTTAATGTGATTTCTTTGATGAATTCTTTGCAAAATTGTAACCTCTAGTGTGTCTTATATATACTGATCAATTACGTCGGTCGTCGCACTACTTAACCCGAAGCTTAATTGGTGATATCATATGTGGCTAGCTTGCAATTTTATTCATTCCGTGATTGGTTAAATCTACTTTAATATATGGTCTATGACTTACAAATAATGTAGACTTACAATTTGCCACATTTGTTTACAAATTGCCATATGTATATATACACACACGCACTTACTCGAAGTAGAACACACTACACAACAAGTTTTAGTATGTCAATTGTCAATAAGTTGATCTAATTACTTTAATGTGTATCGTTTATGAATAGATGACGATCAAATGAGCCACTTTTTTCAAAGCTGTTATTAGAGACTATAGTAGATAAACCATTTCATCATGATATTTTCTCTTAAATTGGAAATTTAATTATTTTCCTACTATATTACTCGAAGTAGAACACACAACACAACAAGTTTTAGTATGTCAATTGTCAATAAAGTTAATCTTACTTACTTTAATGTGTATCGTTTATGATGAAGATGATTCATAGATGATGATGAAATGAGCCACTTTTTTCAAGCTGTTATTAGAGAGTATAGTAGATAAACCATTAATTTCTGATTTTTTCTCTATAATTGAAAATTAAATTATTTTCCTACTTAACCTTTATATGTATGTTTAGTCAGGTTTGAGTCATAGAATTAAACCCATGTAGGTTTAAGTCGTCTTTAGTCAGGTTTGAGTTATAGAACCCCATGTGAATTATACAATCTCTTAACGATCAAAACCGGATCCAAAATCCATTTAGTAATCACACCATTTTGTATATTTAGCATTAAAAAAAAAACCAAAAAAAAGAATTATATGAGATAGAGACTAGAGAGAATAGACCTTAATTTCTTAATGAGCTTGTGAGGTGGGCTGAAGAATCTTCGGCTTAATGGGCTTGAAGATAAGTATCTATGTTGAGAACGGTTCAGGTAAACAAAATTTCTGTTTAATTCTTTCAAGGCGCAGCTCTTGTGTGGTTCTGAGAAGAAACTGCTTGATTCCAAACATGTGTGTTTTTACACCAGTGATTGTTCTTTTTAGTGATACTAAAGGAATGTTGTAACATGGAGATTAGGATTCTCAAAAAGACTGGACAATGCAGAGACAGAGAGTCACAAACAACCGATGGATCTTTGCTTGGATACAGAGGCTACTGGAAGAGTTTAATCACCTTCAAACGGAATGGCACATCAGTGTGGAAAAGCTAAGAGCAAATATACTTCATGAGGCCAATTTGAGCTCCTTGGCCTCTGTTTTCTGTCCACACCATCTTGCTTCGTCTTCTTGTCAACAACTTATGTAACTTAGCACTTGGATTAAGATTTCCTCTGTAAACAACCTTTGTTCTTCAGCAGTGAATTTCTTATTCAACAACTAGGAAAGAAATTTGATCTACGAGATCTGTTATCTAGCGAAATTGTATATTGAAGAACACAGGCCAATTGTTTTACAGCGTGCGAATATAAACGTGTGTGCTATCAAGTTAGCCTCTCTCTATATTCTCGTTCTGAACTGAAAGCACTAAAGTAGGTAAAAATTGGCCACAGTGTTTATATGTCTAAACAAGAGTGCCAAGTTTGGTTACAGAAGATACACAAACAAGGATCTCTATGACTCTTATCAGAAGCATATAGTTAATTTCGATCATCTTAAAGACATACACAAGAACAGAAGCATATCTCACTTTGGAGCATCTCCTTTTCATTCTGTGTAACAACCAGAGATGTTTTCCCAAGTGCAATGCAAAAATCAGAAGGCAACATTTCTCTTATTTTATTACACATTAACAAGAATCAGAGTTACACCAGTTTGATACATACACATACCTCTTTTTAGTCATACATTCTTTTTGTTGTTGCGACTTCACCAAATCTTAACCCATCTGCGAGAACAAGAGACGGGTTGGTTTTGAACAAAGATTCTGAAAATCGTGTGGTTTATAACTCATCAATGAAGAAAGACTGATTACCTTGTGCGGAAAGATTGTGATTTCATGGTGATCTCATTTTCTGAGAGCATCTGATGTGAGAAGTCCCATCTGTTCAGTAAGATGGTTCATCTGCTGGTTCTTACTCCACCCATTACTCAGGCTTGATTGTAATTCTAGGTGCTCCATTATCAGTTCATTTTCTACTGATCCTGAGATCAGCTCATCTGTGTCACCAATCACTGGGGTTTCACCAAGGAACTGTCCCCAAAAAGAATCTTGGACTTCAGGAAGTAACTCATTTATGGCACCAGCTTCTAGCTCAATTGGGCAATCCAAAACAGCCATTATTGGATCCAAACACTCTCCATTATCTATCTCGCATCCAACAAAATCCGAATTTGAACTACCTGAAGTTGCTGCTCCTTGCTTTGGAGCTACGAGATCACCTGGAGAATAAGGCAAAGTGGTCTCCAGGACTTGATTTGTTTCACAAGGGTCGTGATACTTCATTGCAGGATATAATCCTGCAGGATTGGATGAAACATCTGCCAATGTAACTCCAGATGATCCATTTGAAGAGCTCCCATTGTCTGAAAGGTTTGAACTTGGAACATCGCCCAAAAGAAAGCTGCCATGATTGGTTGAGAAAGATTCATGGCTAGGTGAATTACTCATCTGTTGTATCTGTTGGAGCATTGTGTTTGCTGCATCGTTCATCGATGATTGATATCTCACAATCTGGCGGCTAAGACCATTAACCCCATGACTGGCTGGATTCTTCTGGTCCTCAACAGGTAGCCTCCTCTTTTTGTTGCTTTCAGAAATGTGTTGGTTTGCGTCATTATTCTGCTGGGAAAACTGGTTTATGAAGCCTGGACTTTGAACAGCCTTTGCTAGAAAGGACATCATTTGTTGCTGCCTCTGCTCCATCACATGAACTTTCTGTCCCACATTTTGCAGATGATGTTCGGTAACTTGTTGTTGCTGCCTTAATCTTACAAGTTCTTGCATAAGGACATTCTTATCCCGCTGGAGTCTGTCCACTTCTTCTTCAAGTCCAAACTTGCCCACTTCAACGCACGCACCCACAGATGAGTGCTGAACTTGAGGTTGTTGTTGAGGCTGCACTTGGGCAGGTTTTCGCCGGACAATACTCTTTAGTATTTGTTTTTGGCCTCTTAAAAAGCCCTCATTTGCAAATTCCCAACGATCCGGATCAACTTTTCTGAAGCCCTGAAAAAATGATGCAAGAAGAATGGAACAGTCATCAACCAGAAGATGAGAAGAAGTTACTTGGATTCCGTTGAAATAGGAAGCCAGCATAGAAGAGTTATAAAATGTATATAAACATAAGGACCACCGAATACTTCAAGAACAACTATTGTAGAGATAGCATGACATGATAACATATCTTCATTGTGTGTCTAACTGCAGCACCGAACTAACTACTATGGCTCAAGAAAACTAATAGTTCTTAGTGTATGGGCATATACCTGGACGAACAAATACAAACGAATGGAAAGCTAAAGTGGGACAACTGATAGAAATTTTGTTTCGTGACTTAAGAGCTACTGGCCAGAAATGGAACTGCTGAGTCAACCAATCTTCAGACACATAAGAGCACATGTCCAAACAAGCCTGCAAAGTTAGTTGAACCTTTTGGTAAGTAAGAAAAGCAAAGAAAAACAAAGCCATGTAAGAGTACTATTTTCTTGCTTTTGCTTGACCTTAGAAAATTCATTTTGGAAAATGGGATGAGAAAGTTCATTCCAGCGTCACAGATGCAGATGCAGCTTAGAAACTTAGAAAAACATATATTCCTGAAGTCCACGGGGTATACATGTACACAAAACTAGTGAAGAATAATGTGTAAAACAAGAACAATACAAATATGGAATATGTAAAATCATGTTGCACGAGATTGTCAGAACCCACAAAGACATAGATCCAAATCTTTAACGACGACACAGTTAGTAAAACAAGCACAAGCTACTAGACGTGCTTAGTTCAACCAGCATCAATAAGTATATTAGAGTTGACTTGTTCCATCCTTTACTCCCAAATCATACTAACATCTTTTGAATAACATCGCTTACACTTAAAAAGACTACTCACTCGTTCAAACACGAATCAGCAAGTCGATTGAAAGAAAAACAAGAGAGGAAAATAAAGTAAGATTCCCCCAAATCGAACAAGGAAATGAAAAGATAAAAAGAATCCAAAATCGAAGCTCACTCACATAAGTATTGAGCTGTCTGACGAAGCTGGAGAAATTGTTGTGCTTGAAATACTTGGGGAGAAACTGTTTGGCGAACTCAGGCACGTTCCAAACAACGAAGCTGTTGTTCCCGCTGCTCCAAGACACCACGTCGTCCGTAAGTGGATCGTCAACCATATCGTAGGTTTTGCTCAGAAAAGGCGGAATAGAGCCCACCACCGCCGTGGAAGAGTTCGCCGTCGGTACAGATTCGCAACTCGATCCCATTCTATCACCCCAAATAACCGAATCAAAAATCGTAGTTGATTCGATTGGTTCCGGTACAGTCAAGAGAAGATCGACTCCGAGATTCGCTACTTCGGGCAACAGAGATATTTTTCGAAAATATTCTCTTAGCGACGAAGAGAAGATGAAGAAGAAGAAGCTCTCTCTACACACTTATTTAACTCTGCAAATGGCTTCTTCACCTCTGCTCTTTGATTTATACACTTGGATTTTTTAATTCCAGAAAGCGGTGGAATTGCGCAGAGTGCTACAACGTGTCATAATCTCTACCGTCCATCTGATTTTCTCTCCACTGTCCGATTATTTAATTACCTTTAAGGTTTTGTGTTAAAGATAAGAAATACCACGTGGGCCGGACTAACGTGTTCGGCCTTTTTAATAGTATATAGTATTAACGTACGTACCTGGTCTTTTTCGTATCTGGTCCTAAGCTCTTTTTTCATACGTGGCACTAAGCCACTAGTCTCGCGTTCTATCATTGGACCATTCGCGTTGTGTACCTTTGCGTTTCACGTTTCGCTCTAACGAAAACGTTTGAGTCGCTTCTGCTTGCCGCCGTGGAAGGCCAATAACAATTTATGGATTATTTATAAAGCTTTTGAAAGATTAATTTATTTTTTATGTGTTTAATGGAGTGTTTTACTTTTAAATGTTGAATCTTTGTTAGTTAGTTTAGTGGGAGGGAATATTATTTGTTCTTTTATAAAAGTTATGTTGGTTACGATTTACGAATCATCACAACTCACAAGAAAACTATATGAGTCGAATCGAATGTACGAATTCTTTTTCTAGTATACAAAACACATAATAGTACTGCTCCTTTTCTAGGAGGCACGTGATTGATCGTCGCGAAGCACGTGAGCCAAGATGCTTCACTTCAAACGAGGAATAAAGCCCCAAGAGACAGAGGAGAGGGCAAAACACAAGGACCTTTTTTTTTGTTTCCGTTCGCTCGAAACTCGATTCTTGATTCCTTCGGCCAAGGTTATCAGCCAATCAAATTCAAACCCACGTAGATCCAGATTCGTTCTGGATCCGATTAGTTCAACGGGTCGGATCCAGTGATCTGGCACTTCAAGTTGGAAAGCTATGGAATTTCAGGTTTCTTAAACAATGTCGCCATTTCCTCGAAGATTCATCGAGGATTCATCAATGGAGGATCCAGGAATCTCTATTTTTCCAAGTATTTACTACAGACCTATAAACCCTAATGATCTAGATCGTTTGGAGCAAATCCATCGCGACCTCTTCCCCATCAAGTAGTATACATAATCTACTCTCTTTCCTTTTTTTTTTTTTTTTTAATGAATTTCATATATTTGAGCTTCGTTTTCCCTGATTTTTTGGATCAGTTTGTGAAAAGATTAGAAAGTATTGATCTTTTCGTTTTATCAGGTATGAATCTGAGTTTTTCCGGAGTGTTGTGAACGGAATTGATATTGTCTCATGGGCTGCTGTTGATCGGAGCCGCCCTGAAGATCACTCTGATGAACTCATCGGTTTTGTTACTGCTAAATTCGTGCTTGCCAAAGAGAGCGAGGTGGGTTCTGCTTCTGTGAATTTTTTTTCGTTGCAAGCTTTTAAAGTTTATATTTTGGGTGTTGAAGTAGTTTATAATGTTTATGGTTTATGATTCTAATAAAGAAATGAGGTCCCTTTCTTCTGTAAGCTTTTGGATATTGTTGTGCAGAAATTTTGTGATTACAAGCAATAATCTTGTAATGTTGAGATTTGATTATTGTTTAAGCTCATAAGTTTTGTTATCTTGGTCATCATCTATCTTTGCAAAATGATTCAGTTGTAGATTTTTTTATAGAATTAGAGCAGCTTGTAGTATTTTCTTACTCATATGTTTGAACCATGGGTTTCAGGCGTTCTCTACTAATCGTGTAGTCAATTTATCTGGTAATACAAACAAGTCAAGTGCTGTTTCTTATTTCTTATATGGCAGATGGTTTCTGTGTCTTGCACAGATAGATGATTTAATACATTACGATTCCTCAAAAGGAGAGGAGACTTTGATCTACATCTTAACACTTGGAGTTGTAGAAACATACAGAAACCGAGGAATTGGTATGAGTCATATACAGTACTTCTCTAACCCGTTCTGTATATTGCTTGGTTCATAAATTCTGACGTTTCTCCAACTTTTGTTTTCTCAGCAATGTCACTTATTAGTGAGGTGATTAAGTATGCTTCTGGGTTATCGTTGTGCCGAGGAGTATACCTTCATGTGATTGCCCACAACAATGCTGCGATCCTTTTGTACCAAAGATTGATGTTCAGATGCGTGCGGAGATTACACGGGTTCTATCTAATCAAACACCAGCATTTTGACGCCTTCTTGTTTGTCTACTTTATCAACGGTTCTCGAACTCCTTGCTCACCCTTGTAAGTAGATTTACACACAGATAAAACAAGTCTTTTGATTCTCTTATACTTTCCATATATTTAACCCATATTAGTATATTATGGTTTAAGACATTCTACTGCAATTTGCAGAGAGGTGGCAATGTTTGTTGTGAATTATATGAAGAGTGGAATCAAGTCAGTGGCATCTAAGCTTGTGAACAAGGAGGAGAAAGGCTTGAAATGGCTGATTTGCAAAGACACGGATTGCGTCTTACCTACACTAACCAAATCAAATCTCGGATCATCATCCGGGTACGAATTCATTTGATTTAGATTATATGTTCGATTCATTTGCTTCCTCATAATCATTGTGCCATCTGTAATAAAAATGTAAATAGCCACCGTTATTGTCGCATTTGTGGTAGGCATTGACATCGATTTAGTTGTTTTATTTTTGGGGTTTTATATGCTGATCATTACGTGTTAATAAAGTGTCGTACGAGTTTTTTCACCACCCTTCTTAAAATAGTTAGCTTTGTTGAAAATAGCTCTTTTGCATCATTGGCAACTATCCAAAAACAAAAGAAACCAGCTTTTGATGTCAAAAAATAGCTTAAACAATAAATTTAGTTACTCCCCTTTTTAAAAAATGCCTAAAAATCCCCATCAAAGTCGAGAAGAACAGAAAAAGCACGCGGTGGCAATGGCGTCTTCTTCTTCTTCCTCCTCATTATCCGTCATCACTTTCCTCCTCTTGGCGCCTCTCTGCCTTTCACGTGAGTCACCTTTGCAAATCCCAAACGGAACCCTAAATCTCTCTTTATTATGGTACGGCCAATTCACCCCCATTCAGAAGGAGAGGGTTCACGATTTCATAGAATCGCTTAACTTTGACGCCAAGGAAGGTCTTGACCCGAAGGTGTCATCATGGTGGAAAGTGGTGGAGAGTTACCAAGAGAGGTTTGAGGTGAAGGAGATTTACCGACAGAAGAAAAATAACAAAACCGTAACTCCAAGGATTAAGGTGAAGATTGTCCGGACTTATGTGGATGAGAAGATGAAATATGGAAAGGAATTGACAATCGGTAACGGTGAGAAACTTGTCGAGACGGCCACTGGAAATATGTCCAAAGTAATGCCCGTGGTATTACTTTCCGCACAAGTTAGGGCTCATGGCTTAGGGCTTTGTAACGGAACTTGCCAAAATACTGCCCTTGCCAAAATTAAAGGTTTGATTTTCTCTTCTTCTTCATATTGGTTTATCAACATAATTTTATTTTATTTTTTACTTTGCGTCATAAAACATAATTATTAGCCAAGAATCAGAGTAATTTGACGTAATTACGTAAATTTTACGCAGGTAAAAAAGAACCACAACCGTACATAATGGTAAGCAACCCGGAGGAGGAGTGTCCGGGACAGTGTGCTTGGCCTTTCCACACGGCTGACAAGGGTCCACGTGGCATGATCTATCAACCTCCAAGTGGCGAAGTCGGAGCCGACGCACTAGTTATTCAGCTAGCCACAGGTTTAGCCGATTTCGTGACCAATCCAGCTCTGACCAAGTCCCTGTTCAAATCTGAGACTACACCGTTCATCGATGCCGGAAAGAGAAACCATGGCTCTTCCATGTATATCGCGGACCCTGCAACCAAGTGCACTCGAGTTTTCGGATCCGGAGCTTTTCCGGGTTTTACCGGTAGAATCCGGGTTGACCCGGTTACTGGTGGAGCCTTTAATTCACATGGAATCAACCACTTGAAATTCTTGATTCCTTCTGTTTGGGACCCTAAGACCAAATCTTGCTGGACTCCTATGTAACCCTTGTTGTTATTTCATATGTTACGCAGTTTTTACCCTTTATGACAACATTGAACTTTTAAAGCTTGATTTTATGAAGGATATATATCTATTGTTGGTAAAATTTTCGATAGCAAACTAAAGTTGGACCTATCGATCCTCGTGTTATTTAACTCCATGAGAAAAGAAAAGGAAATAAAATCCATGAATTAGTAGATTTATAGATAGAGTATTTGACATCAACGAAATCCGCTAACAAATAAGAAAATAAAGCTCGAAGATTTGTAACCATTCATGACTTCAGAATATCCAAATAATGAATAGTATACTTATCTGGACACTGAATAAGAAGTTACGAAAGTCCTAATCGAAGTTAATATATGGGGTCGTTACAAAATTAGTTGTCTCTTTGTCATCCTATAATCATATTGGTGATTACAATTACTACTCACTATAAGTACATAGGATCATCCAAATAGAGAAATGAATATGTTTTTGTATGTTACTATTAAAAAGGTAATTAATTAATAGTAAAACTTCTCTGACCTTGTTATATATATGGAGTCTCACTGTTCAGTTTGTTCATTGCACTCGTCGTACAAGCTAAGGAGTAACATTGATATGGGAAAGGTATGTGCATTTTGTCTTTGGCGATTTTGATACTTTTTTACGAGTATCTTATTGTGAACTTTATCTTTATTTTGGTTTTGTACTAAAGAACAAGCAAAATGGAGAATCTAATAACAAGTCTGAGAAGAAGAATCAGAAAAATGGAGAATCAGTCGATAAGCCTGAGAAGAAGAATCAGAAAAATGGAGATTCATCAGTCGATAAATCTGATAAGAAGAATCAGAAGCATGGAGATTCATCAGTTGATAAGTCTGATCAGAAAAAGACGCAATGTAAAGAAATTGTTCTCAAGGTATACATGCATTGTGAAGGATGTGCATCACAAGTTTCCAATTGCTTGAGGGGCTACGATGGTAATTACATTTCTTAAAAGGAAATATTATTAGATTATTTTGTCCCTCTCTTTTATGGATCATATCGTCTCTCAATCAAATGAATCAATATAAAGTTTCGGTTTAGGTCGTATTTATCATTATTATATTCTTGGTATGAATGAAATTATTATTTAACTTAAGCATGATCTAGTTTGGGGTCTCATGTAATGACTATAATAAGTGCTGATCATTTTTCTTGTCTTTTAGGGGTTGAACAAATTAAGACAGAGATTGGAAACGATAAAGTGGTTGTGTCTGGGAAATTTGATGATCCCATGAAGATATTGCGGAGAGTGCAAAAGAAATTTAGTAAAAATGCTGAGTTGATTTCTCCAAAACCTAACCCTAAACAAGATCAGAAGAAGGAGCCACAACCAAAGAAAGAAGTAAGTTTGTCCATTTATTTTGTACTAAATACTCTTATTTATACACATTAAACTTAGATACGGTCTATGACGATATACATCATTATAAATCATAGTTTTTTGGTTTCAGACTACTCCGCAGATCAAAACTGTGATTTTAAAAATGAACATGCACTGTGAAGGATGTGTTCATGAAATTAAAAGAGGCATTGAGAAGATAAAAGGTATAGTTATATAATTTATAATACACATACATATCTAGATATGTTGTTTTATAACTTTTCAAATAGTATAGCACATATTTAAGTCTGTTATTTTTGACAAATTGAAAGGTGTTCAAACGGTGGAACCAGACCGGGCAAAATCAACGGTGGTGGTACGAGGAGTCATGGATCCTCCAAAACTTGTGGAGAAAATCAAGAAAAAACTTGGGAAACATGCAGAGCTTGCAAGTCAAACCACCGAGAAAAACAAAGATAATAATAATAACAAGAACACCAATAAGAACGAAGACAGTGATGGAAACAGAATCTTTAGCTACCCTCCTCAGTACTCATCCCAACATGCTTACCCTTCTCAGCTCTTTAGCGACGAAAATGTGCATTCTTGTTCGATCATGTGATTTATCAACTGACCCGTTGATGAATCAGAGTCTATTCAAATTATTATATATGGTTTTTATTAGCTATACTTTATCTATATCTCACTTTTGAATGATAGTTGTGAACCAATATCAAATTTATGTCTCCACAACTCAATTTCACATAAAAGTTGTCAAAACAATTAACCAGGAGTTTTAGTGTAACAAAAAAAAGAAATGGGTTTCGTTGTGTATTTTTAAGAGTTTGGGATTTATTTTGTTATAAATTATAAGTTGAGGGTGCTTTTTGCATTTATCACACACACCAAAAAAAAAAAAAAAAAAAAAAAAAAGGAAAAAGATTAGGGAGGAGGAAGATGAGTATATCGCGATTTAGGGTTAACAGAATTTGAAGATTGTTTGCAATTAAAAAGGAGACTGCTTTGTTCGAGTTTTGAATGCGGAAGACGAATTTGGATCTTGGGTTTCACTTGAGGTTAGTAAAGATGTCATCTTTTGCAGATTTTACTTATTTGTTCGTGTCAAAACAATCTCACCCGAAAATTCAATACAGTACATCCAAATGGTAACGATTGAGAAATTGCTTACGAATCAATGAAATAATAAAGTAAATTTTGATGCCGAATCGCTCATTATAGAAGCTTTGAAGACGAGAAGAAGCTCGATTTTATTGCGTAAATCATGATACGTTATGTTTCGGTTTCTGCTATTTAGATTCGAGCTTGAATCTTGTATCCATTGGCTTTAGATAATGCAATTTGGCAAATTGGGGTTTTGATTGTTCTGTTCTGTGTGTGTTTCTTTTGCAGGGTTGAATTAGTTAAGAGTTTTTAAGTAAGTTGAGATGTCAGTTAAAGCTAGGAGGATCTCTGGTAGATTAGAGACTGTAGTAACTAAGGTTAACTATGCATTTGATCCGGTGGACGATGACAAAATCATAAGAAACCGGCTTCTGACCCGAACCACTACCACTCGAGGCGAGCCTCCGTTGAAGAAACTTCAGAAGAAGTTCACTTCTTTTGTACTCGAAGTGGATAAAGATGAAGAGAACTTCAATGATTGCGGTAGGCTTGCAAAAGCTTTCTTACAAGAACTGTCTACTTTCGAGATTCCGCTTCTGAAGAGCCAAGCTGTTGTGGAAGCAAACCGTAGGGAGAAAGAGAGCTTCAACGAGGTGAAAGATGAGACCGAAAGGCAGATAAGGCAGGCAAAAACTGATATTGAAGATCTGAAGAAGCAGCTTGAGGAGAGTAAAATAGATAGGCAGCATAAAGAAGAGTGTGAGACGATAAGGAAACTGATTTCTGCGCAACCACCAAGGTCAGAGACAGAGAAGGTCATATATGAATTAAACAAGGAGATTGCTGAGCTTGAAGCAGAGAGCACTGCAAGTTGGAGATTGCTTGAGCTAAGGAAGAAGCAGTTTGCTCTGCTGTTGCATGTGGTAATGTCAAAAACCGAGCTTTTTTATTAGTTTGCAGTTTTCATTTTGTAAGGTGTTTGTGATGATTGTGAACATATTTTCGGAATATAGGTGGATGAGTTGCAGAACACAATGGAAGATGAGCAGAAGAGTTTGGTGGACGAGATTCGGACAGCGTTGGAAGACCAGAGGAACATAACCGATGCCATGTCTGTTGATTAAGTCCAAATCTGGATACTTTGTAAGAAGAAACCTACATTGTTTCAAATGTTTGCTTTGTCATCTATTTGCTGTTGACAACCTCAACTGTGGTGATCCGAACTAGTGGCTTCCGTTTACCAAAACCTGTGATCTGAGTAGAAGAACTGAGAAAAAAACGTCGGATCCTATTTTTATTCCAAACCGAGACCGAACTGTTGATTCAATTAAACCGACGTTGGTTTTTTAGTAATAAATCGAATAATTCTGGTATGAAATCAGTTTGAATACCGTGGTCCTCTCTTTGACCATGGTTCGAAAGGTTTCGGTTACCCGATCATAATAATGGTTTGGACGTATTTAGGGGGTGTTATTCAATACTGTATTTTAAAGGAATTAGAGGTATTTTAAAATCCAGCGTTATTCAATTAAGTATTTTAAAAAGTACATTAAAATCTGTTGTTATTGGATCATGCATTTATTTGGTGTATTTTAGAATACGTTCAAAACCACTGTTATTCAATGTCTTCTTGATTCTGCCTTATTTTAGATTTCGTTGTATTTTACCCCAAAAATATGAACAAACACAATCCGCCATATTTCTCTGAGTATTTCAATTCATTTTCTATAATTGAATTGAGATTCGAAGAAATACAAGATGGCTCTGAGCCTCTAACCAAAGGATCTCTACATCAACCTGATCGGGTGCTCTGCACAGCTTGCAAATCCTCAGATCTGATTATGCCTATCAAAAATTAAAGTTGGAGCTATTGCCCTCGAGGCGAAGTTAGAGCTGTTTAGAAGTTATCGTAACAGTGCTGGGATCACATAGCTTATGGATCAACTCTTTCCTCGTCATTACTTGGCTCTTCAACTTTCTTTCTTCTCATTTCATCTCTTTTGTGTTTTTTAAAGTTTGACACTTGCTTTTGAATTTTCTCTGGTATATCATTCTTGGACATATTTTGTAAGAAA
>NW_006238921.1:621832-675524 GCF_000375325.1 Capsella rubella | reverse complement strand
CACCGTCCACAGTCATGGACTGAGCGCCATCGTAGGCTCAGGCTGAGAATAATAGAAATGAGAATAGTAGAAAGTGCATGAGTTAACATACTCAATGAATATAACGAAAGGTTGTAGTTTATTTTATATTTTACTTAACTTCAAAAATAATAATATTTCACTAGTAATGTCTTTCAAATCTCTAATAATGCCTTTCAAATCCACTGATAATGACATCCTAATCCACGTTAGATGAATTACAAAACCATTGGATTTTAAAATCCATCAATAATTCAAATCCATTAAAAACACATATCCAATAACACCCCCTTAGGTTTTTGTGTGTTTAGGACGTCGTCTAGTTTTGTTTGGTGCGGTTTCTATTTTTGTCTTTGAGAATATTTGTTAATTATGTAAGTGAAGATTAAGTTTGATTTTATTTTGGAAAATATTTACATATTAATTAAAAATAATAATGCGACCGTCTAGACAAATTGAAGTCTTTATGATAGACCTAATTGTGTAGGTTTCTATTTTCTTGAGAAATATATTTAGCAGCATCAGTGTTCGCATGCACACGTTTCTCCGTTATTTACCTGAAGTCTCTCCGGTCACAATCTTAACACTATAAATTAACTTTGGAGTGTTTAATTTGCACTAGAAATTCCAATGTTATCTTTTTTGCTTTGACTATAAAGTTATACTTTATATTCCACCTTACCGATAAAAGAATGTGGGCATTTTTTTTTGGAGAAAATGTGATCCATTGGTGATGCAAAGTGTATATATTTAACTGAATCAAACTGATAAGCAAAGTATTTATTTATATAACTTTTGCTTAATTCAATCTTTTGAGAAAAGCAAGTGATCCCGAACTTAAGCCAAACTCAAATTAACTTTGAGGACTTCGACCTTCTTTGTTTTTCTTTTCATTTTAATCTATATAACTGCGACTAATTAGTTATAATTCATTTTTTATCATTTGAATTCATTCATCATATTAAGGTAGATTTTGATGTGTCCACATTGAAATAATAAGCATACAGTATCTGTCTTTTTGTTTCATTAACTCACCCGAGTTTTAGATATAGAATATAAAGGTATGTATTTGTTACAAAATTTAAATATATAACCCATGTTGAGACTATAAAACTTGCTTGAAGTATATATATTAGCCACGAGTTTAAGATGTACGATGACGTATTAAATGCTACCATCTCTTTTGTCTCCCTCTAAAAGTCAAACAAAAATAAGATTGTGTCATTTTCGAGATTCTTATATTAGTTCACTTCTTCTTAACCATCCCCAACTAAAATTTGAAATTTTAATATATAATCGAAAAACAAACAAAGATTACTATACATATAATTTATGTATTAACTTTCTCAAATATATAGTTTGGGGTACTATTACAAATTTTTGAAATCTAAATCAATGAAAGATTATTATGATACAAATATATGCAAAATCAATTTTGTACAGTATCAATGTGTGTTGTACACATAGTCGAAAAATAATTAATACACAAACTATATATGTATATACCTATATCCACAGAAAAAAATAATGCTACTGTTCTTCTTTCGTCTCTCTATTCACGAAATGGCCAAGTCTCCGAACAAGTTTGCCTGCAAAGAGAACCACAACAAACATATTAATAAGAGATCGTCAAAATTCAAGATTAAAAAATATATCTATATATGTATATGACCATCTCTAACTCACTCTATGATATCTTTCCAATAAGAATCACTTGCTTCGTCATCAATTACGTCACACCATGGCTGATGATCTTGGGTGAACGTTGAGGTCGATGAAGGGTTTGAAGTGTGATCAGTATGCCTCAGAACTTCCTTATTCTTGGCCATCATTTGGGTTTGCTTAGACTCATCATCAGGAGATGCCGAAATCAACGGTGGAATAGAATTCTGATAATCTTGATGAGCAACTACACGAATGGGGCTAGTAAACGAATCCAGAGGCGGCTGATTAACAATGTGGGAGAGGCTTTGGGTTTGATCATAAAGATTTTCACCGATACTTGGTAGGTTCTCCAAGAAAGAAGATTGGCCAAAGAGGTTGTTGTTGTTGGTGTGATGAGTTTCAAGTGACGAAGAGGCATTGTTATTGTTGCTAAGGACTTGAATCATACTATGTAACAACTGTGCTTTTGCAACACTTGTTGCGTCCAGTTGTATATTTTGATTTAGATTCAAGAGGTTGTTGAAATTTGCGGCAGCTAGTAGTTGCGGGAGAGCGGCTAGAACGTTTAGATGGTCGGTTCTCGGCCGATGGGTCACTGGATCAATCCCCATCTGCATTAGTTTCTTTCTAATATGAGTGTTCCAATAGTTCTTTATTTCGTTATCCGTTCTTCCTGGGAGATGACCAGCTATAGACGACCACCTTAGCAAACAAATATGGAAAATATATATAATTTTTAGTGGGTTAGTTAAGCTTTATACGTATTATATAAATTTGCCAAGCTATATAACAAGGAAACTAATTATAGACTTAATAATATTGAAACATTGACGAGTAAGTATGCATGCACCAAGCAAACTCCAGTGTAGCAGGTTTTTTCATGTATATTCTTCTATACCTCAACTAACAAAAAAAAAAATGTATAAAAATATACACTTTTAGACTATGTCATATATTTGATGTATAAATATGACTGAAGACTGAGATTTTTAGAAACTTTAAAATTCTATTAATTTTAGCCACACACAAAAAAAAAGGTCTATTGAAATCACTGATAATAAAAATCAGTAATAATTTATAAAATCTTCTAAAGCTCGTCAAGCTAGTATGGAAAAGAATTATATGTTTTCTGATTTTTGCTCTTGATGAATATCTCAAATATTATCATTTCTAATTAAAGTAATTAGGAAAAAAAAGAAGTTTAAAAAAATGTATGATTAGTTACTTGTTTCCAAGAAGAGAATGGAGGTTGATGATGGTCTGCTCTTCCTCAGCTGTGAAGTTTCCTCTCTTGATGTCTGGTCTCAAGTAATTAGTCCATCTCAACCTGCAACTCTTTCCACACCGGTTTAAACCGGCTTGCTTTGGAAGAGCTCTCCAGCTTCCATGGCCATGTTTTCTTATATGATAAATCAGTTTCTGATCCTCCTCTGGTGTCCATGGCCCTTTCTTTAATCCGCTCTCATCGCAACACGGTGATCTCCCCATTTTTTTTTTACAACATATACCTATTAAATGTACCTGTACACAAAGTTAAACAATAGAAAGAAAAATTACAATCAAGTACTTTTAAACGGAAGCACAATTATGTATAACATGTATAATTTTGCTAAGATATCGGATTTAATTATGATCACATAAGAGATTGTTGAGTGAGCATAATAGACCTGTGAGAAAGAGAGATGATTGAGAAGATAGATATAAGATTGTGTGAAGGCAAGATCTTAGTTAGTAGTGTTTTGTTCTTGGCTTTATATATAGAAGAAACACACAGAAGAGGCTTTCGTCTTCGTCTTGTGTCTTGTCGGAACAAGATCTTAGTTAGCTCTTTGTGACGTGTCCATTTGACTTTAATCAAATCGGATAGATGAAATTATGAAAATACCCTTTTGGTGAAACTAGAAGAAAAATGAGAGAAGGAGATGTTCAAGTTTGTGAAGTAATGTGTGGAATAAAAGTTGCTACAACTAATTCATGTTGACAATGTAAGTTTCTCAAACTTTTTTAAAAAGTATGAGAATTAAAATTAAAGAAAGTTAGATATTCAAAGAGTCATAGAATGTAACTCCCGTATTAGTTTAAATTACAATTCCAGTAAATAATTTAAAGTACAATATACAGCTGAGTTTAAAATAACACTATAAACTCTAAAATTTTAAAATGCGAGATACATAGTTTTGTAGTTTGTATTGTGTTTTGATTAATCGGTGTGTCAACACGCAATATAATATATGCTATGTATATTAATAAAAAATAGTAAATAAATACATATGGATTTTGAGCTGTGATCGTGTATGTTTATACACTATTAATTGAAGTACTAATTACTACTCAAAACAATTATTATGCAGAATAATTTATAATGTTATGTTGGCACAACAATATATTGCCCAAGCGATGCAGACAGTGCCTACAATAGTATGGATTACTACTGCTCATTGGTCAACTAATGACACATCTCAACCATATACACATCATATATCATAATAAAGTCAAATTGTATTATTGAACCGTGTTCGGATCAGTCGATAAATAAAACAGTTCAGTTTTTTAAGAAAGGGTTGCCTCTTATCAACTCTATTTAAAATTTTCTTTTACACTCATATATTTAACTAAATCTACTTTTCGAATGAGGTTTTTGATAAAAATTCGAAATTTCAAGAAAATGTAACAAAGCTGTTTGTAACTCTGTACGAAGTATAACAAAAATATAAACTAACGCTTATTAATTATCAACACATTAGCAAAATTATCTATTATTATTTGCAAATATACGCGTGCAGGCGGCGAGGGAATCTGGATATACACATTTACAGTACATTCATTTTCCAAAACGTTTAATATAAAGAGTATTTTGGTCATCTGAAAAAGATTAATCAATTGGTCTCGATATGGTTGTTCATTATTGGTATAAATCTAGTTTTAAGCACATTAAGACACGCAAACTATTTTGTTTGAGATCACAAACCCATGGGGTCCCCCAAAAACCCTAATAACTACTATTTTCTTGTTTCTTTCTTGATTCTTGTATGTAAATCTTTCTCTATATATATTGCTGACATCATTTTTTAATATGAACAAACGTGAGAAGGCATCCGTATATAAGTAGTAGCCATGACATAATAATATATAAAATCAGTGGTAACGATTTCGAAATCTCAATAATCATGCTTTTTTTTTTACTATTGAAAACAGGAGAAAGTGATATTTCGTATATAGAAGTTTCCAACTAATCCGAATACGACAGAGCATTCCTATCCCACAAATTAAATGATCTTCCTAGCTATAGCCAAACACACTTTATAATTCGGTCTTCGGTCTTCGGTCTTACCTAAAGTGCATTTACGGAATTACGGTGTTTAACAAAGTTACAAGTACACAATATTACATTCAATGGTTTTGAAAATGTAATTGATAAGATTTAGATGTTGATAGATGAAATTAACTAGTACAGCTTTCATCAAAGCTAGATACATATCTTTTCATAAGAAGAATATCCCTTTGTGATGCTCAATAAATAAATAAATAAAGTTTCCAGAAGAAGAATTAATGGTAAAAATAAAAACTCCGAAAATTAATATGAGGACAAAACTAAATTATCCTAATCTCTAGACTAATTTTCTCCATAATGCACAACCCAACGCCATGAAATTGTAAATACGGACGTTAATCCTTTTTATGTGCCTTTTAATATACGTACATGTACACGGCACATCTATATATAATAGAATCAAGTATAATTTGTGTATTATTATATACGTACACATATAATTAAACCATCAATATTTGCTAAAAGACAAAACAAAATAAAATAATACAGTACTCACGCAAGCTAAAACCTGATTGGATGTTGCTATAATACTCGTAGTTCCCAAAGCATAACACAACATAACTTAGAGAGTAATTAATTAACTTAATTATCTCTTATGCGAGCCATGCAATGTACGTAACGTTACGTTCGGATTTAGAGAACGAATATTTTCATGTACTGTCACTAGTGGACGAAACCAGATGTAATCTTATGATGCTTATGTTTTGGTCTCTTGTTCAAACATATAATTCATAAGCAATAGGTTTGAAATTATTTTTGTGTTCTGCAAATGATCAACCAGCAATTCGATCTACATGCATGGACTATGCTCTTTTTCGACTAGTTGTCCCTATGTATAATAATACAAATAAGATCGGATTAACTCGTTTAATAAAGATATATATCACACACACACACACATATATAGCGTACGTCATATGTACTGATAAGTTTGTATTCTTTTGCGTATAAGATTTGATCTAGTTAAATTCTGTAAAGTAGTTTGATAGGCAAATCGTAAGTTTACGGAAAGAAAAAATTAGATATTTTAAGATGTTCATAATAAATAAATAGAACGTTTGGATAATTAGCTTTTTCTCTGTCTTATCAATATACTTATTTATATATATAACACGAAAAATTTGGAATATGGACACATTAAAAAAGACTGACACAAGTATATTTCTATCAGTATACATACTAATATGTATTTGATTGAATTACGCAACATAAAAGATAATTTGGTCAAATTTTGTCGAAAATACAAAAAAAAAAAAAAAGAATCCCATAAGGTGTAAAATAAAAACGTTTATCACGTACGTACGTAGCTAAATGAAAGATGAATGGAACAGATGAACAATACCAATATTCTTTTTACCATCTACGTATACTTTAGTTAGTAAACAAAGGTTTCGTTAAACTAAAGATTTGTCTATTTTTAACCAACGATTTTAACTTTTTCCGACCTTTTGTTATCCGTTTGAAAGTCAAAAAGACTATGAAACACAACTACTGTCTTTCATTCATGTAATAATGTCTTTCTTTTTTTTTTTACCGTGGGATGGGAAACTTGTTAGTTCAGTTCTGTCCGGTTAAAACTCTTTATCCTACAGTTACTTAACGTGAAAAAACTTCATTACAATGATACCTACCAGTTTTTAATTAGAGAGAACCAAATAGCTCTTCGCAATTACAGCGAATAATTAAGCATGGTTCTTTTTTAATTCCGAATTAAACGAAGTCGTTTCATTCTATCGGGCTGGGCTTCGAATTGCTCTCTTTTAAGTGCAATGGCCCAGTTATACTTGAGGTGTCTTTGGACCTTGGTTATTATTTTTTGGATTCGTTTGTCTCTAAAAATAGAAAGGTACATGTGTATTATGAGAATACTATTAGAAGGTTATAGTTATACAATACGTAATGCAAGAAAAATAAAGGAATCAATTCCTGGATATATTTGTAATAGAGATTTTAGTTTCTGGGTTTGTTGACAAAAGAGGGAATTAACTACCACAGTGTTTGGTTCAAAAAAAAAAAAAAAAAAAAATCTACCAGTGTAAGCCAAAAAAAAATCGAAAGAAGAAAAGAATCATAAACCAACAACTTAAACAATCCTATTCGAGAAGAACTGAAGAAGCCATAAACCAAAAATAATAAGAACATTAATGAAGAAATCAAAATGGTGCAGAGAGAAAGATGTGTGTATACCTCAAGAACAAGAGAGAGGCTTTGTATTTATTTCTGGTTCATGGGTCCTTTCTTCTTAAGAAGATTTCCAACTTTACCAAACAATGTCTTCTTCTTTTTCTTCTCCTTCTCCTTCAACAGCTCATCTTCTCCAGTTAATCCATTTACAGGTGAGGTTTTCTCGCTTTGGTCTTTCATGTTCGTCTCTTCCTCCTCATCTTTTGCAGACTCTTGTTCTGGTTTCCCCCTGTGGAAACCTTCTTTCTTCTCAATCTGACAGCTTTCCCACAGTTCTTCAACTGTCGCATTATCTGGTGAATCTTCTTTCTCTCCCTTCCTCTCAAGTTTCATGTCCATGCCATCGAAGGTTTTTACTTTACAAGACTCGTCTTCTGCACTTCTATGACCATTCTCCTCAGAAAACTCAACCACCTTTGGAAGCAAATCATAGTCTTTCTCACTCTCACTGAGTTCACTGTTCTCTTCTGTATGTTTCTTAGCCAATGCTTCCTCGAGCAACTTGGACAACTTCTTGATCTGTTTAAGAGAATCATCCTGTTTCACTCTGAGTTCATCGTTCTCATGAACAATGCTTTGAAACTCAGTTTCTTTATCCAGCATTTTCCCCTTTATTTTCAAGGTTTCAGCTTTAGCTTCCCTGAGAGTCTCCTGAAGATAAATCACCTCATCTTCCACTTCTTTTAGACTATCTCTCATTTGAGATTCTTTTTCCCATGCTGCATCAGCTTCTTCCTTTGTCCTTTTAACCAAATTACCCAACCTATTCATTTCTTTCCCCATTGAAGAAACTTCTTCATCAAATTCCTTCACGTGATTCACCAAACCGGCTTCTCTCATCTCCCAGTCTACCATTGCGCTCTCAAACTGTTTCTTTGTTTGTTCTACCGCATTGACAAGAACATCAATCTCATGTCTCGCCTCGTCAAGCATATTTTCATACTTTTTGTTCGTTGTTTTAATGACCAACTTCAGATCTTCAATCTGTGTTTCATAATCCTGATCACCTTGACTCTGCAATTTTTCTTTCAACTCGCGTGATTCACTCGACACTTCGTGCAATGCTGAAGCCAAACTCTCCATTGCTTTCTTACTCTTCTCCTCTTCTTCCTTTGAGCTCTCTAGATCTGACAAGATCTTGTTTTTCTCTTCCAAGAGCCTTTGAACACTTGAAGTAGCATCTTGCTCCTTCTTTAAAGCCTGATTTTTCTCCTCATTCAGAGTTTCAAGCTCATTCTTCAGTTTCTCTGCTTCTTTCTCCATCTTAGATAACTCTTCCTCTGCAGTACCTAGCCGCAGTTCAGTTTTCTCAAGATTAACCTTTTGGCTAGCAACGGTCAACTCCAATAACACAATTTTCTCCTTATGATCCGTAATTTCAGATTCCATGGCGTGCAATCTATTATTGCTTCCTTCCAACTGCTTTGTCACAGTTACCAGAGATACCGAGGCAGATCTCTCCAGCATGTTAGCTTCTTCCAACCGTTTCTCCAATTCTTTCGCTTTGTTCTGCCACTCGTCAGCAAAGCCGTGCGCATAAGATTCTGCCAACTTGGCAGCTTCTAAGTCAACATTAAGCTGCTCAATGATCATCTCTAATTCCTTGACCTTTGCTTCAAAACTTCTCGCTTTCTCAAGCTCTCTTTCTAAAACCACTATTTCCGCTCCTAGTTTTGTAGCAATCTCATTCTTGGTTATGGTTTCCTTCTCTCGGGTTGAATCAAGCAAAGCCTTCAACCTTATTAGCTCCGAGGACAAGATGTCCACTTTCTCTGCATGAATTGCAGCCATCTTGCTAGCATCATCTGCTTGACTCAAAACCTTACTCTGAGCATCATTAGCAGCAGCCAATTCTTGATTGGCCTTCTCCAGCTCCTGGTTTACCAAAAGAAGAGCAGCTGAATCCGTAGCATGTTGGTTCTTGACATTCTCGAGTTCTCTCTTCCATTCTTCTTCTTTTCTCTGAACAGCCTCTATACCCGCCTCAACTGCCTCAAATTTCTCAATTTCAAATACCTCTTGGGACCTTTTCTGAGTTTTTAAAGCCTCATCTAGTTTCCTGGATGCTTCTTCAGCCTCTTCCCGCGCTGCTTTAAGTTCATCAAGTGCCTTAGCTTTTTCATTCTCGAGCAATGTTATCAGTTCATTCGCTTTCCTCAGATCTTCCTTGAGATGAATCGAGCGAGGTTGGGAATCTGATCCTTTCACAGCCCGTGTTTGAGTTTTCTGCAAACAATCATTAGACAACAAAAATGGATATCAAGAGTTGCAGCATAGTGTGGCAACACAAACACACAACTGAAGAACGAAAAAAAGCATCCTCAATTCAAGATATCAAAAATAATTAATGGGACACTTACCTCTGGTGGGGTTGGAACTTTGGGGGACCTCTTTTCAGTAGAAGAAGGCTTTGAGTTAGAAGAAGAGCGCTCGAGGGAAAGGCGTGACTGTTGAGTAGTAGGTGAAGGAGAATTAAGTTCAGATTTCGTCACTAACCGAGTCAGTTTAGCCACTCTTAGAGATGGTTTGCCCAAAGGAGTTTCAGATAAACCAGTCCTGCTTCACAAAACAACAACAAAAACAAAAGTCTCATCAAGCTAGTAAAAAAAAGGAGAAAGCTCTCTATACTCGCAGAGAATTGAGTACTCCAAAATGTCAATGCAAGTGAGTAACAATTTCCAGAGGTCGGTGATTATCTAAATAAACAAGGCATCACAAATTCACCAAAGTTTTGCAGCTAAAGAAAGACATATGTATCTGGATAAGGAAACAAGAAGTACAGATGGAGTCTTTCTCTCACTCTTGTGAAGTCTGCCGTATAAAAACACTAACCGAATCAATGGAAGACTTATATATACAAGAGCTAAACTTAGAAAGTAAAACAGAAGAAGAAATATAGAAATCAAAGATTTAATAAGAAGACGACATGGCATTGTATATATAATAAGATTAAAACGGGGATGATGGATGATCATACGAATAAAAATAATATGATGGATGGATCATGTGGGCTACAAAACTATATACTATATTCCCGTAAGAAAAATTAGAAGATTACTAAATCCTAAACCCATAACCTATATTAGATAGATCTACCTCAAAAAAAAAAAAAAAAAATCACAAACAACGAAAAAGAGGAAAATAAAACCAAACCAGATCGGAATTTGAATCGAGGGGATATTTCTACCGACCAAAAAAAAAAAAAAGGATCGGAGGAGAGTGGCACTTAACGCTTACTTAATCTTAGAAGAAGCCATAATCACAGTCTCCGTTTCGCTGGATCACTGAGATTGTAAATAAATCACATTAGAGGAGGCGATGAAGGAGCTATGAGAATTGAGATTAAAAGAAAATACAATTACTAGTAACATCTAGTAGAACCTGCAAATAATTTCAAATTTGTTCAAATTGGGTTTCCATTTATTTTGCGTAGAGATGAAGTGAGAGAGAGAGAGAGAGAGACAATGATTCGGATGATCAGAGTAAAGGAACGACTGATGAACTAACGTAGAAGAATTATACAAGTTGGTGTGGTTCTGTCTCTCAAGACTGACTGAGGCCAACACTCCCAAAAAGCGATAAAGCCAATACCGTATATTGTACTCTGTGTATGTATATTACTAGTAATTAATAAAAATTCCGATTCGCCTTCCTATCCTACGTGATTAACGCAAACAATAACGACTTAGCTACCGTATTAACAACACCAATACTACTACTAGTACATTTATTTATTTTTATCTCGCTTGATTCCTTTTTTTTATCATCCATCATAAATCAAAAACGTAAGATTTGGGGGAAACAAAAGACGACTAACTACTGTATATTCTAATTAGTTTATTTCCTAAAGATTATTGTTTTTGTGTCTCATCATCAAGGATTCAAGATTAATAGTAGCCAAAGTTTTAGCAATGCAACGAGAGATATTTTTGTGGTGTGGCTAAAATACAATGTCAAAAGATAATGATGAAGTGCGAACCAGTTTCTTCTCAACTGTAATATACTTGATTCATTCTCATCTTTTTTCTTTTTTTTTTTAACAATCGCAATCAACCAATTTTTATTTTATTTTTACCCACCCAGAAATAAATCAATCATTCATCAATGGCTTGTTGAATCTTATTAGATGGCTAGCTACCACTCGACAAAAAATGTTGTCGGGCCTAGTGGGCCAATATTTATTAAGGTCCATTAATTAACCGCAAGAAGGACTTGGAGTCTAAAATCTCCCCCCACATGCCTAAAATAAGTGCTGACCTGGCTCCTTCCTTTTAAAGCCCCCTTTAATAATATCGACAAATAATTTCATTTTTTCGGATTATTATTATTAGACCCAAAAGAAATATGCTCTCTGAATAAAATAAATAAAACTCACTTGGAAAACTTTGTCCCGGGAAAATGCAGAGACAGTTTTGGCGGGAACTCTACACATATTTTACCTTTTTTTTTTTTTAAATGTTTTTGTTGGCGAAAAGTTGAAATTTGTAATTTGTAGTAGATATGGAAATTTACTAATTGGTTAAAAAGTTATTTAAAGAGTCCCTCTCTCCAGTCCAGCTTCTTATAATCGAGTGATATTTTTCAGAAAGCGGTGGAGGATCGAATTTTAAGGCGACGAGCGTTCCATTAGGGTTTCGAATCGACTCTGCGACAAACCAGTTCAAAAACATGTACGGTGGCGACTTTGACGGCAACGCCGCTTTTGCCGGCGGCGGTTTCATGCCTTCTCAGGCTACTACCCAAGCGCATGACTCCTCTTCGTCCCTCAAGGTTCGTTTCCCCTCTCTCTCTCTCTCTCTCTACAATTATCTTCTCACTTCGATCAATCCTTTCCGCGTTTTCTTCAATCCAAGTCTATCGATCGTGTTTTCTCTCTATATCAATCTAATTGAATTTGCGATTATCTGTGCTTGTTTTTTTAGTATCTTACTGATTTTATCGGTTTCTAGTTGTTTCTCGGGAAAATTAGTAGAATCAATTCATGATAGTCCCACTCGAGTTTTCTATTGAAAAGTATCGAAGAACAAGTTGATGAACAGAGAGCTCTCGTAATGATGCTGTTTTCGTGATTTTGCATCTTATCATAGATCTATACATGTCAATGTCAATACACATTATGTTTGTCAAGTAGTGAATCTGGTGTCATAGACATCGTATGCTGTGCAGCATTTTACTTGAACAATTCAGCAATGTGTGAGTTTAATTTTCACCACTGTTTTGCAGAACCGTGATGTGCGTACCTTGCTTCCCCTGACACTGAAGCAATTGAGTAGCGCATCAACCAATGGTGAATCAAACTTCTCTGTAGATGGCGTTGATATTAACACTGTAAGCTCTTTTTCTTCTTCTTCTTCAGTTTAACTTATTTGCTGATATGTTATTACTTATTAACACTGTATCTCTACTGAGCAAGCATTTCACCTTTGTTTTATTTTATTTTTTTATGTGTATAGGTTGCAATAGTTGGACGAATTTCTAGAATGGAGAACAGAATTACTCAGGTCGATTTTGTTGTTGATGACGGTACCGGCTGGGTTGATTGTGTCAGATGGCAAGTACTTATATACTTACGCTAATCGAACCTCTATATGAAAATGTTATCTCAAGATCTCAACTATAGCTCTTGCTAATTTACTGTGGACCACTATCTGCAGGTGTCAAGAACGTCAAGAAACTGAAGAAATGGAAGCAGTCAAGTATGTTTCTGCTGTACATTTGTAGATTCTTCTATTTCGTTTTGTATGACTATAGAATTCATTTTTTGATATTCCACATCCTTTACAGGCTAGGGATGTACGTTCGCTTACATGGACACCTGAAAAGTTTTCAAGGGAAGCGATCTGTGAATGTTTTCTCAATTAGGTTTGTTTCTATGACATACTTCCTCGATCAGTCTATTATATACTTGGTCAGCGAACAATTTCCTATTAGGCTTTCGAGATTTGAAATATCTGTTTGATATGTGATATTTTATACTCAGTGGCTCAAAATGTTACATCTTCCATTTTTCTTTGTCCAAGTGAATGAATTTGCTGCATCTTAAAGATATATACTCGAGTCTAATAATATCCTTTCAGGCCTGTCACTGACTTCAATGAAATTGTTCACCACTTTACTGAGTGTATGTATGTCCACATGTACAACACCAAGTTACGGGTATTAGCCCATCTTTTGCCGCTATTTTAATCTTTGTTCCACAGCTTTTAAACTTCTCATGTTAGAGACTAACCTCTGTTACTTCAGGGTGGTTCTATTACTCATGGTGGCTCTAATACTCAAGCTACGGCTACTGCTAGGCCCCAAATGCCATATTCAACAATGCCAACCTCTGCAAAGCCATACCAAACTGGTCCATCTAATCAGGTATTAGACAGATCCAATCTAGAATTCAAATTTTACATGCTCTTTTGTGGCCCTCTTAATTTACTGAAGAATCTTTTCCAGTTCTCGAACCAAATCAATGATCCAATGCATGGTGTAAAGCAGACGGTCCTGAATTACCTGAATCAACCTATGCACCTGTAAGTTCATCTACTATGCCCAAAAGACCCCAGTTAACTTGTCATATATATCATTCGTACAGCTTTGAGTGCTCATGATCAAACTTCAGGTCATAAAATAAGTAAATTAATCTCTAAAGACCCTATGAGCCAAATTTCGTTAATTTGTAAGAAAAACTCATTCAGCTAGCACAAGTATATATAAGCCTTGTCGCTGGTTTTTGAAATTGTGATTTTCTTTTTTGTTTTGAAATTGTGATATTGATGAAGATGAATGTTGTCTTGTTAGTGATAATTGTATTGCCATATGAGACTCAACTTCTTTCGTTGGATCATGCCTCTCTTTCGGTCATCCAAAAGCTAACTAAGTTTGATATTTGGTTTTATATATGTTTGATCTACATCAGTGTATCTGAAGCTGGAGTTCATTGTGACATAATTGCGCGTGATCTCAGAATTCCTCCGCTTCAAGTCAGGTATATCTCTCTATCTCTATCTCCCTCCTCTCACTTATCTATACTTGAAAGAGTTTCAATATAAACGAAGAAATTTTATAGACAAGAACTGCTTTGTCTCTGTGGCAGGGAAGCGATAGAACAGCTCTCCAACGATGGCTGCGTTTACTCGACTGTGGACGATACATGCTTCAAATCAACAGCAAACGCTTGATAGAAAATGGATACATGCCATCACACATCAATCCTTTTCTCAAGTTTTAAAGCCTCTTTGTATAGGCCCTAAGGTAGGAAGATTATGTAGCTTCAAGACTTAAAAACTTTCTTAAGGCTTTCGGCTTTTTTTGGTTTTTTTTTTGGGTTCGTACGCCTGGTACATCTTTTAATGAAAAACTGAAAGATTATTAAGAAGCATTGGTAGTTAATAATACATTAAGTTGACATCTTGCTAGTTGTCCATTGAGTTGGCAAAGGTTTAGCTTATAAAACTCAGTTTCTTACTAGTAATTAAAAAAAAAGTGATGGTTTTCCTTTTGTTTAAAGTTTAGTGACATGGCCATGGCAGGTCGTTTCCTTTTGTCGATATGTTTATAAAAGAATTATACTAATATAGAAGTCAAGTAATTGAGAGAGATGCGACAACTCCTGAATCTCCTTGAGGCACATACACCTACTTTTTTATTAGAAAGACACGAATGCTAATCATCTTTATGCTTAAACTATGGAAATATGTAAATCTAAAGATGCACAGATTAGAATCCAGGATACGAGATTCAAGAAACATCATTGAACTGTCTAAAATCTAAAGACCCTGACCTCTTTAGGGAACTCACCCATAAAAACTCACCTAAAACGTATTTTTTTTAAAAGATGGGATCGATCGTACGTGTACGTTTTACATCCAACAAATCACAGAAGAACCTCAATCTCTCTCTCTCTCTCTCTAGGGATAACAACAAAACGATTGTACGGATACGACGGACGGACTGACTGACTCGTGGGGACCCTTACAAGTAACTCTCTAGAATTTGTGTTTTGTGTTTTTTTATTTTTTATTTTTCCTTTTTGTTTCCCCCGAAGAGAAGAAAAACAAACAAACAAAGAGAAAGAGAGAGAGAGAGAGGAGAGAGTGGGTAGAAGAAATAGGAATCAATCACATGGAGAAGATACGAAAATACGGATATGATCCAAGAAGCTAAGATGCTGAGGCCTCTCAGTGCGTTTCACGTACCCACGCGCTTCCTTCTCCGTGTACGCGCCGAACGATCTCCCGCGATTCCTCCTCCACAGCTCCTCCTCGTAGCTCTTGTGCGCGTAATACGCCTCCACCACCACCGACGACGATTGCTCTGTTTCCAGATCTCCTCCCTCTTCCTCCGCTGCGGCTAGACGGATCGGCTGCCTGACGTAATGGCCGCGGCTGATCCCTTCGAGCTCGTCGAGACGAGAGAGACCTCGAGGGGAAACCGCGTAAAGCTCTCCCGTCACGTGGTGGCCTGATCCAGGTTTGTTGAGGAGGAAAGGGACTCGGTATGGTCCGCAGACGAGAGGGTATTTGTCTGAGGTGTTGTATACTCCTTTGAAAGATGCGTCGCCTGATCGGATCAGATCTTGCATCAGGACATGGTTCGAGAATCCTCTCTTCAGAGTTCCGTACGTGAACACGAGCGTCGTTGTTGTTGTCGCGGTCTGTTTCGCCGGCGCCATTGTTTCTTGTCCCATGATGACTCAGTTGATTGATTTTTAGGCTTAGAACAGATCAAACGGAATATCTGTGTGGTTGGTGAAGAAAATTAGAAAATAGAATCAGAATCGAAGAGAGAGAGAGAGAGATAGGAATCTCTGATTTTTAGGATGTGAGAAATTTTGGGTTAAACCCGATGACGCCTTTATATAGTAGTACGCGTTTTTTATTTTATAAAATAAAATCTTTAAAAGTTTAATTTACTTTTATAAATTTACCAGCCCTAACTTAATTTTGTAATTAATTGCATGACAAGATAAAATGTAAAATTATAAATTTACTAATCAAATTTGTAAATTGGTGTTACTATTTGTGAAATGAAAAATAAAATAAAAAAAATGATGACGCAAGTTGTAATATGAAGAAAAGGAAATAGTATTGAGGGGAGGTGCACTCGGGTCACAAACGTCGTATCATATACATTTATTAGTTTTATACCAACATATCATATGGTAAGGTTGACAAAAAATATAAGTATATACAGGTTATTTTCGTAGAAAGAATTATAATTTCACATAGTTTTATGCGTTAAATTATTACAAATAAAAACAAAAATAGTTAAATAGATAGCAATAATTGGGGTGAGAAGTTGGTGTATCTGGGTTACGTGTAGACGCAGACTGATGCAGCACCATACATTACAGCCAAGTTGCTAATTTCCTTTTTATTTTATTTTACCTTTTATTTGCTTTCCAAAGCAATCCTATTTTTTAAAAGAGTCTCTTCTTAACCAATATCAACCTTTTTTTATTTATTTATTTCCATATTAAAAAATGAAAAGAAATTATGGCTGGTGGATGATAGCTCAGTCAAAAAATATATATAAACCTGGTTATCAAGGTTTTTTTTTAAATTTTTTATTATTTGGAATTCTAGTTTTATGAAAGTTTTGAAGAATAAAAATATATATTAAAGCTGTAGACAATGAAAGAAATAAAAAAGAAAAAGGCACGTAAATGCTTGGTTTGGTTGACAAAGCGAAGATGAAGAGATGAAAGAAGAATAAATGAATGATGACAAAAGAAAAAACACAGAGAGAGGTACAGAGAGAGGTACAGCTAAAAGCTATTATTATTTTGTTTTCTTCCTTTGGATTTTCGTTTTGTGTTAATGTTCCGTGGCTCGCTGGTACTCTGCTTGTACAATTGCACCGTACTTTTTACCTGCCCCTCACAACATTCCTTATTATCTTCTTTTTTTAAAAACAGTGGTTTGATTCTACTTTGTAAAAAAAGTAATTTCAACTACTACTTTCTTTTTTTCTCTTACATCTTTTCTAACACGTCGCAGCCTAGTTCAGTGCAATTATTTGACCCACCATTTATATATAATTCATCTGAGATTTTTCTTGATTTTTACTATTATTTACTCTCTTTTTTTTTTTCTTTTTTTAATACTCTTCTCAGTGGAGTATATTTTTTTTTATAAAATCAAGAACATATTAGTGCAGGGGGGGGGGGTGTTACATTGGATTTTTACAACTCTTGTATGTTAAGATATTGTGGCATTAAATAACGACTAGTATGATTTACCGAGTCTAAATTATTGTATAAAAATAAAAAATTTCATGTAAAAATCACAATGGAAAGAAAAAGGAAAAATAGTGCGTGTGGACTGTGAAAGTGTGATAAGCACATTCAATGGTTGATAAAAGCCCACAAAAGTGTGACACATCGAAAGAAACTTTTGAACACATTCAATGGACCTACTGACTGATAGATGATAGAACACAAAAGTTGCTTTTGCACACCCTCGTAATTCTTTTATTAATCAATGTATGTTTACAAAAGATATTGAAGCACATAATTTTTTTTCTGTTTAGGTGACGGAACAAAAAAACACACCACAACTTAATTCCAAACACACAAATGTAAGAAATACATTTTCTTGTTATATAATAAGGAGAAGCTATAAAACCCTCAAACACATAACAATGGTTGAAGCTTCACTTTGATGTCTGTCTATTCTACGCGTGACCCCATGAATGATGATACTATACAGAGTACAAGGCTTATACCCACAACACTGTGAAGCTAAATATTACATTTGCCAGATAATGTTTCTTCCTTATTGTACCAATCATCTTTCTAAACATACATACATCCTTCCAAAGCTGTTATATCCTGGACATATACATAAGGTGTACCACTATATTTCCGCGCCTGGTAACTTATCTCTGGTGAGGCGGAATAATAATGCCTTTTTTGAGTTCTGTAACCAAAGGTTGCAGAGCTCTGTTTCTTCTTCAGTTTATACAGTATCCTGTTTAAACGGTGATAAGCGAGACATCAACTGATGATGGAGATTTAAAAGCCTGGAAGAAGAGAATCGCTTTTAGCGGTAAAAACGGAGTAAACTAGATTGGAACCTTGCTCATCTGTTGTGTTATTGCCATCCGCCAATTGTTGTGTCCTGCAAATTTTCAAAGTTTTGTGGGTTAGAGAGTGCAGTGTTTTCGCTGTACGAATAGCTTTACTGCTACGAGGTGGACATTTGATTATTCAGTTTTGGTTCAGTTTTGGATGAAGACAACTAATGAAAGACCATCGTGTCAATAAATCTCCAGGGCTAAACAAACAGTAAAATAAAAACTGTTGAGTTCAAGAGAGGTACCATGGTGATGAGGAGTGACTGATGCCGAGTCCATTGCAAGTGAGTATCATTCCCTTAAACCTAGCGAGATATTCCTGTGTTAAATCAAAGAATGGAGACATATCAAAGCACTGATAAGGCGAAAACAGCTAAAGCTGAATTGGAAAGCTCAAGTGAAGTTTCAGACCCGCAATGTATACTTGTGAATCTCGTAAATACCGGTTAAATCGTACTCAAAACGTAAAGCAGGGTCCATTAGTACTGCAAGAACAAGAGAACAGAAAGCAAAATTACAAGACGAAATCAAGTTTTGGTTACTGTAATGGACACAAATCTAGTTCAATATCTGATCTCAAAGTGATGCAAAGAGTTTTACCATTATAAGCTTCATTAATCTCTTGAAATTTCGAAGTAGCCACAGTATCACAATTGTGCTTATCAGGATGCCACTTCTGCATATGGTTAAGAATCTCAGTAAACATTCCACTAATCCAATTCCAAACCTAAAGCAAATTTGACAAAAATCAGAGCTGTTTTACTAACCAATGCAAGCTTCCGATAATTCAGCTTGATCATCTCCTCAGTAGCATCATAATCAACTTCAAGGATCTTATAGTAATCCTTCAAATAAAGAGTAAATGAAATTCATATTAATACTCAAAAGAAAGAAAGAACCAGACATAATCAAAACCTTCAAAAGATTTAAAAAAAAAAACTCAAACTTGCCAAAAATTTGTCCAATCTTTCCTCAGAAAACAAAAAAAAATCTAAACTTTTGCATCACAACAAGATCGAATCAAACCAAGCAATCATCAGTGAATTGAAACATCAAATAGCGAATCAAACCCAGTAATCATCAGTGGTTTGTTATTTCAATTTACCTTGGGAGGATTGTTATCTTCCATCTGATGCAGAGAAGAACAGAGGAAGAATCTCTTCACACATCATCTAAGTTCAACTGAAGAATAAAAACCCTAAAAATAAGGAAGAAAAGGGACTGCAGATTTTTCTTTTTTTCCCTCTTCAAAATAAAATCAAACTAATGGTAGAGGAATTACTAGAAAAAAAGCTGTCTTTTCCCATGAATTAAATGGGGGAATTTGGACAGGCAAAAATATCAATCGAATCTGTGGTTTTGCTTTGATTTGATTTTTTGATTTTTCAGTTTATTCTTGTTATTAGGGGAACAAGTTTAGGCTGAGAAGAAGAGACTTGGCTCTTACTTTTGCGGTAACGTTGTCGTTGAAGATGAGAGAGATATAAAGATCGATATACCAGCATGAAGAGCCAACCGGTTCACTATTACGTTTGACCAAACCGGTTTGCTGCTTATTTCAGCAAATTTATTTGTATTCGGTCAACAAGAAACTGATGTTTGATTAAATACGTTGTTTTGGTGTCTATTAACTCAATGGCAATTTATCAGAAGAAGAAAGTAAACAACACTAAAAGTCTAAAACACTAATTAAAAAAACGAGCCCCCTAGAATGGTTCAACACAAAAACCAATAGAACCAATCAAAATCAATGAAAGACAGTTTTCAATTGGGTAAAACAGAGCTTCAATCAAGCAGTAGCTTCTGCTTCTGCGTCGGTTTCAACGGTGACAGACTGCGAAGAAGAACTGTTCTTGCTGCCACCGCTCCTTAGGCGCGACGATACATTGTCAATGGCTGAATTCAGTTGGCCGATTTTCTCATTCAATATCTCTCTTCTCTCCTGTTATAAACGTCAAACAAAATATGCCCACGTTTGTGCCTTAGTTTAGCATTTGGGATCTGCTTACAATCAGTACCGAGTTTTTCTTTTTACCTCTAGGCCTTCATCGTAGTACATCGGCTGCTGTGGTTTCTTGAAACCATGTTCATTTTCGTTCAGCACCGATCTCCGGATCTGAATAAAAAAAAACATAACAGCATAAATGGAAGTAAGAGTTAATATTCTTGATTGCATCTGGAAGAACCAATCTCAGATTCATTGAATCATTTCAAGAACAAAGCTCAGAACACTTAATCATTCGGAAGAACAAAGCCTAGACAGCAAAAGGAAGTAACACCAAGTAAGTTACCTAAAGCCAACATATTCTATGTCAGAAACCGGAACTACAAGACTAATCTATTGTTAATATTTTTGACGTCAGGAAGAACAAAGCTCAAAATCAGCAAAACTCTAAAGCCAAAAATCTTAGTATAGTTTCCTGTTAAAGAAACACTGAAATTTACCTGGGGAGCAAAGATATAAGCCAGAGTACCAAACACAGCACTTCCTAGAAGAAACCCCGTAACAAAATCACTACTTCCACCGCCCTTACTTCCGTCACTGCAATAAACCCCGGTAGACTCTCAAATGTGACAAATCAATCGTAACCTATCAATGTCAATTAGAGGTTTAATGGTTTATTTATAGAGAAATATACCGGTAACCTGCAGAAATCGAGAGTTTGCGACTGCGGTTCGATTGTGTTTTAACGGTCAATGTAGAGCTCTTGCGAATCGCATTGAAGTTCGTAGAGGACAAACGGTGTGCTTTGACAAGAGAGTCACCTGTGCCATAAAAATCGAAGAACACGGATCAAAGAGCTGCTTTGGTGCAGTTTGAGTAAACTCTTACAAAACCATACATGCAAATGAGAGAATAGTGGTGACTATACATCTCACCTTTTTTTTTTTTAAGTAATCTAAAGATATGGACTATGGAGTAACCATCACATAGACAGATTCAAATCATATGGTAGTCCTTTACTTAAAATTTGTATCAGTGGATTTTTGCATCTGCTTCATGTAGATTTGCTAAATATTGAACGAAGTATCAGATTATTAACAAACAACACAGCATGATCTCGCTAAATGCAAATACCTAACGGAAATTTTGAAATTCGATTGCGAGAAACTGGTCCTAAATCCCAAATTTCTCAATTAATTTGAAGCCATCACAGATAAATATAGAAACAACGAGCAACTGAGTGAATAAGCAAGTGCAAATCGGCGAACCTTTCTCCGATTACTCAGAAAGTGAGTTCTAAAAATAAATAAATAAAGTAGATGAAGTATCATCTAAATAGAGGAAACAGATGAACTGGTTACCTGAGAAAGAGGTGGGAGCTGCTACGAAGGACGCCATTGTACATGAAAATGAAGAAGAGATCTGAGAGGAACTGAGAAGAAGAAGAAGACGCACGAAATATATTACGCCATTTGTTTGTCCTACGACAAGAGTTATCTATTTTCTAAAATATCCCTTGAACTTACTTATTTCCCCAAAAATGCCCCTTAAGAGTTACATATTTTCTATAAGTCATCAAGTTTTTTCCTGACACTTGATTTAGCACCTCAGTATTTGTGATTGCCCATATATGCCACAACGAGAGAAATTAGAAATAGTCAAACACACTTTAGGTTAAGTAGATTGGTCAAGTCAACCAAAGCCAATATCTTGTCATCATCTGTTTCTTGCCCATCACCTTATGGCTTATATATGTACAAAGCTGTGAGTCGGGTCTTCTTCATAAAATCAAAAGACCAAAATAGACACTTTTCGTGGTTAGTTTCTAAGATAAGTTTCCTTATGAGGATTTGTCAGGTAAGTCTCTGAAGAGTATTCACATTCTGCTTCTTCTTGTGTTCCCATCTAGACACTGATCTCTCCTGCTGCTGCTGCTGTAGCTGTTGTTGTTGCTTTCGTTCCTTTTCTATGGATGAGAAGGGCAAGGAGAGTGAGAGAGAAGCTGCATCATCTTCTCGATTCACCATCTTATCTTGTGGCTTTTGACTACTGCTACTTCTACGTTCTTCAATGGACGTTGTTCCAGCCATGAAAGGCAGTACCACTCGTGTCACCGGGGTCATGTTTGGTGTAGTTTTCTCCACTCCTCTCCGTTTGTTGTTGTCATTGCCAAGTGCTCTGGGATTATTGTCTATCACTTCATCATCATCTTCTTTTCCATCATTCAAATCTAAAGGGAACTCAATCCTTTCCGTTGCATCAGGATTCTTTTTGATGATCTTTTTCTTCTCCTCACAGGGACCAGCACAAGACTTCCTTGAAGCTGATTCATTGCCAAATGTATCCCTCCTGAAAAAGCTACATCCAGTTTCTACTCCTGTAACTGTCTTCAGCTTTTTATTCGATGGACCATCACACAACCTTCCTTTATTTAGATCATCCAAGTCCACTGTCAGTGCCAAAATCCAAATAATTCGTCAACACCGATAAGAATTTTTTCCTGTCAGGTTTTCCTGGCCGGGAAACTAAACATCAGAGCTCGTTACAGCCGAGAGCAAATCCACTTTGATTACCTGGCGTCTTCTCATCCTCCAAGTTTGGGCTGAGACCTATCTCTCCTTCCTCGGTTTCTTCATCCGCTCCACAATCTCTATATGGAACAGATAATTCCTTCTGCTTTTCAATGGCATTGCACACTTTACCCTCTTTAGCATTCTCCTCCTGAACAAATCCATGAATCCATCACTGTGTGCATGATGTTAAGATAGACCTAGCAATTGCCTAGAAGACTCTAAACTAAAATACAACTGAGAGTAAGATTTATATAACTAGAGCAAAAAATAGAACGTCCAATGTACAGAGAAGAAATGTATAACTAGCTGAAGACTAGAACAACCCACATCCATGCACAATTGCATTCTGCTGGATGTGCAATCAGTCAAAGACTCTCTGTCGCTTGGATTCTCATGGTGAAAAGTCTCACGAGAAGAAAAAGCTTTCCCCATATTTGGCAAAACACAAGACACCGGAAGGGGTGTGGTTTTGAGTGGATTAGAGCAACTCTTTTTTTTTCCTCGGAATACACCCCAAAGGAAATAAAACATGTTCCAGCCTGCACACGCAACAGATATAGGACTAAGCAATATACTTTGTACAGATTAAACCAGGCCTTATATTTAAACAGAACCTTAAACACATCAGCAAAACATTGGTCGAACTTATTAGACTGTGTTTCAGTATGACTGGAGAGCCATATCTGCTAATTTGTGAGCAAACATTGTAAAGACAGTGAGATTCCAAAAACTTCAAAACGAACTATAAATAAACCTATTCAGAACAGTGAAACTTGCAACAAAACATATGTTCACGAAGAGAAAGAGTTCTAGTTAACATTCTTACGTTGGCAATCCCAAGGAAGCTGGTTGGACGCAAAAATCATAAGCTCAACACCCTCGAGGTTACCCTTTAGGGCTAAATCTTTCTGGATCATGTTGTCTACCAAGGGCTTATAATTTTTCTCATAACTGTGTCACAAGCAAAAATTAATATTTTTCGTCAGTGGATTAAAAAATAAAACACTGAAGCAACCAAAAACAGAACAACCATGTGAAACAAAACACAAGTTTATAAATCTACCTCTCAATGTCCTTGGCAAAGAAGAAAAGAGCCACATGGTGTTCCGTAGCACCTATATCTTGAAATTGTGCAGGCCATGTACTAAGCCTGGGTACTTCATTCAAGCTGAGTTTTACAGGAAATTGGTTCACCACTTCAACAACCTTAGGTGATGCTAAGGTTGAAAGATATGCTTGCATTCCACTATGCATTACTGATAAATTTCTGCTTTTCTGCACCTCCAAGTCTCCTCTGGTCAAAAGAAGTAGAAGGTTTATCAGCAAGCAATTAAACCAGAAAAGAGATTTTCATAAAAAGGGAACCAAAAACGTACTGCCAAATGTACTCATGCTCTGGGATGGTTGAGGTTGTCGACGGAACAGCTGGGGTAGCCACAGGAAAATCTCTCATGACAGGTTTTATAGAAGGAACATGAACTTCGGGCACAGCAGATTGGGAAGCAGGCATTGCATCAGCACCAGCGAGTGACTGTGTTCCATCTACTGCAATTGTCTGCTTGTCTGTCCGTAAATTCGGATGCCCTCCTGGCAATCCTTTGAATCCCACAGGCCAATCTCTTATGACCGGCACCTTTGAGGACAAACTTCTTACAGCCTTATTACAAACAGAATCTACATTAGACACTGAAGGCAAATCTGATTGCTCCAACCCTCTGCTTTTGCTAAAGCTGGGTTTTTTACGCAGAGCAGCATCAACCGCTGCTCGCAACCTATTACCCTTATTAATGTCCTCCCTAATATTAAGCATTTGGTGATTACCAACAACATCTTTGCTTTTCTCTCCCGCCTCTCTGACTTCCCTAGAGCGGGGTAAACCATCTACATTCAGTTCATTTTTACATGTCACTTCGCCTGAACTGCACTTCTCATTCGTAGATGAATCTCCCACTGCATAGGTAAGAAAATAAATCACTTTGTGTCAATCATGATATCTTTAACGCGTATAACTGTTTACTAATGGAGTGGAAATTGTACCAGAAGCAACTATATCTTCTAGACGGTTTCGACTTAGATGTCTGGCTTGCTTTGTCAAGCTACCTTGTTGGCCATCAGACTGCAAATCCTTCAAATCACGGGGACTTTTAGCATATGAACTGGACCAACTGCCACGTGAAATTAGTTTCTGATCGATTGTGGATGCTGAAGGGTTAGCTTCTGTGTTCCGATCTTTCAGTTGCTTTGTACTGTTAACTTTTGAGTCAATACAACTAGAGCTCCCTAAATCTACACATCTACTTGACATTGATTTGCCTACATTCCTAGAAAATCCTTCTTTTATATCACGGGAAGAATTGTCTTTCCCAGTCTTCTGTCGGGGAACATCATCCACTGGTCTCACTTTTGGTCTAGAGCTTGAAGAATTAAACGAATTGGACTTGAAAATTGAACCTATACAAATAGAAAAAGAGGTAATATTATACAACCTTCAATACCACCAGAAGTACAGCAAACTAGACAAGGAAGAACACGCTTGAGAAAAATCGTATTATATATCCTACCTTTAGGGGACTGTAGCTGCGAGTCAGGAGATCGTGTGCTTTCTGAGTCATCACTGGAGTGGCTGTTGAAAGATGAGTGATGAGCTAGCTTTCTCGTTGGTTTCTCTAAGCCCTTAAATGATGTTTCCCGGGATAATGCGGACAATCTGGGGAGAACAGCTCTCTTGGGTGACCCTGTTGGAGCCTCAACAGCCAATCTTTTAGAATCTAGAGCTGCCTCAAATCTGTCTATGTGCCTTTTGCTGGAGTTCTGTGTATTCATATTTACTGCACTCTCTCTTTTTCCCTTGGTTTCTGCACGTTTCAACTCAGTTTCGTAAGACAAAAACAAGGAAAAAACAAGTTCCTAATGTCTTCCACTAATATCATGGATAGTAAATTTTTCAGCTTTACCTAGCTTCTTCTTTTCTGCTACCTCAGCAAACTTGCATTCTTCACAAAGCCAATCACCCTTAGGAACTTTTTTAAGCATTACTCGCATGCAATAGCTGAGCAAAAGAAAACAGAACTATACATTTAGCACAGAAATGGTGCTCAGTTATTAATGACAGGATAATCCAATTGACTTAGACTTCACTAATATTAAGGTCAAGTATAAATCCTGAAGGGCAATTGGCCATAAGTTCAGAAAGACGGGATACTACGAATTCGAAAAACTACTTGCTATTTTTTCTTTCCCATGTACAGAAGCAGGCTTACGTGTGTTCTGCACCATCACTGCATCTGCTGCAGATAGCAAGTAAATCCTCACGACCTGCATCTCCGCAAGTATCACATACTTTTACCTGCTCAACATAATAAAGAAGAATTTCACTTCAGATTTTTGTCACTAGAAGATAAAGTAAACAATGAAACAAATAGAAGCAGAGACGCAAAAAACAGCATTGCTAACATCAAGTTCCAGCATTTCCGAATCAGCACTCTCAGTCTCAGACATGGCTGATGTGTTTGACTCATCTGCCGTATTGGGGGGAACATTTTCTGCGGACTTCCCAACCATTGGTTTTGAATGCGTAGAACATTCAATAAAAGAATCTTTCTTGTCTTTGTTACTCTTTGCCCCTGAATTTTCCTTGACTTTTCCCTGCCCTAGAATATTTTTGGCCTTATGGTCATTACATGTATCTAACTTCATGGAATCTTGATCTTTGCGAGACCCATCTAAGAGTGGGGCATGGGATATATCCGAAGATCTAATAATTTTCTTACTCTCAGCATTCTCAGATGAAGTATCATGGTTGGAATAAACCAGATTGCTCGGTTCAGTTGCAGTGTTATGTGAACTGCCGAGAGCATTAAAGTGAGAAGAAGGCAAAAGATCATCCGCGTTGAAAGAACACTCGCTCGCCACTACACCATGGGAGTTTTCATCTGATGACTCGTCCAACTTTGAACCGGTAAAGCGAGCATTACGATGCATGCAAGAAGAACAAGGAGCAGAGCAGACATTACAAGTGCCAGACTGCCATTTAGGACGACCTCTGCGACCCATGGAGGAGCGATAAGCAAGTCTTGTATCAGCCTTCAAGGCATAACATAGAGCGAATGTTATTAGCAACAGATTGACATCAAACAAAAAATGAAGGACTGTGCAGAGTCTACAGAATATTCTTAGTTTCTTACCATAAACAACAAAGTTGATGAGCACCACTCGCAAATCGATTTCTAATCCAACTGTGAAGAAAAAAGAAGCATAAATTAAGAAGTGCAAATTTAACTAACCCAGATGATTCAATCAATTATGCTGTTTAACAACACTAGCGTCGACGAACATGCAAATTAAGCACAATTCCTAAAAATAATCAAAGCGGATTTAAGTCTTATAGTTCAAAAACTCAGAATTACAGTGTAGAGAGGTCTCAAAAATCATCATCGACATTAGCATTTCAGTATCAGTAAATCAAGAACAAAGTAAACCCTAACTTACCATTTCCTTGATTATCGCTATACAAATACAAACCCTAAGTAAGTTCCTCTGAAATCCAGATTCGAATTCCTAAATTTTCTCGCTTTCTCTCTCTCTCTGGCGTGGCCCTAAGTTGGATTCTCGAATCTTGCTTTTTCCAGATAATGAATGAAATGAGAGAGGAGCTGCTTTTAAATAGCCATCCCCCCCCCCCCCCCAAAGGATCTCTCTCTATATATATATATATATCTGTACCTACACGTAGATACGTACGGACATACACACATACGTGTATAACATTCCACACGCTAAATATTAGTATATATTATTAATTACTAATTTAAGTCTATTATTATCATAAACACGCAAGTTTTTTTAACAGATTACAATTACTAAATCGTGTCTACACAAGATTTTTTCAGCAGTGATAGGTAGTATCCATACCTTTGACCGCCATGAAAGCATTTCTCTAGTCTAGAATCAGAATACAAAAGTTCATTTTAATTAATCTCGTTATGAGAATAAGGATTAAACTTATTAACTGCTAATTCTGTAATTTCGTTTTGAAATTGCTAAAAAAACAAATATGGGACCAAACGAAGAAAGAAATTACGAAACTGCCAGTTCGAATCATCTTCCAAAAAAGTTTATAATATTTTCGGCCGTTTTGGCCCATTTATAATGTAGTTGGAAATTTACTTCATAAGAAATTTTGGTTCAGCCCATTTTTGGGCCTTTTACGAAATTTTGCTGTTCCGGATTTTTAATAGGTTTTTAAATTTTTAAAAGGAAAAAAAAACAAATATAATATGAGAAACACAAAATCAATGAAATGTCCCCACAAAGATCTTGCATAGCTGGAAAAAAAATCAAATTTTGATAAAATCATCATTTCATTTGTCTTAACTTCGCCGCATTATTCGCTTTCTATTTACTAACATTGTTTATGATCAACCCTTTAGAGCATGATTATTGGTAAGCTTTTAAGTTTTAATCTTAGTATTAGTTTATTAGTACAATTGAAAAAGTAAAACATAAGAGTTGTATTTTGGTTTTTAGTTTTGAGATTTATTATTGGTAGACTCTTAATTTAGAATTCTTAAAAAAAAAAAAATTATTTAAAAATTTGGTTTTAATGGTCTTTAGAAGGTTATACAGTAAAATCTCTATAAATTAATACTCGATAAATTAATAATCTCTATAAATTAATAAATTTATCTCCCAAGTTGGGACCAGTGTAATTTTAGACATATTTCGATAAAATAATAAGATAATAATTTTTTGAAAATCCTTTGTAAATATATGGTCCCATCAATATTATAAATTAATAATTAGGTAAAATTTTCAAAATATATGTATATATAGATACATTAGTTTTTGTTAGATTTTATTTCTAATATTTTACTATATGAAAAATAGTTAGCATTCTATTTTAATACATAATTATTATTATTTTATTTGTAATTGAATATATAAAATACTAATTATCATGATTAAATCTTATTTTTAAATATTTTTAAAAAATATTTTCCAAATTAGGAATATCTCTCTATAAATTAATAATTATTAATTTATCGATAAATTAATACCTCTATAAATTAATAGATTTTCATGGTCACAACATTATTAATTTATAGAGGTTTTACTGTACTTGTAGAATATGGAAGAAGGTGAATTGTATTTCTGAAACCAAATTTCATATAATTGTATTTGTAAAGTACAAATGCCCAGAACGTGTGATGGTTTTTGGTTTCGTTATTTCATATTTAAAACCACAAATACAAATTGCTGAAAAATACAAATGCCCAGAATGTGTGTTGATTTTTTCCCCTTTCTTTTTCTTCTTCTTCGGCCACTTACACACAAACACGTGTCCGTCTCTTAGGCTTAAGCTGACCTCTTAATTAAGATACGTCTTTTACCATTTTGCATCGTTAATCATTTAATTTTATTCCATAAAAGACCTAAGAAACATCTAAGGACCCACCGTTAATCATGGTCTTACTCCTGTTTATATACTTGCAACACTTCACAATTTGCATACAATTAGCTTAATTATACCTTTCCTAAACTCGCTTTTTATTTTTTCTTTCTCTAAGACCGATATATTTGGATTGAGTAAAATAGTGAATCAAACTACTATTCATTCATAAATTGAGCGTTTCGAAACTATACACCATATTGATTTTCCAAGGCATGATTTTTAGACTTTTGTTTCCATGCGTGTTACTGATAAGTAAATTACACTGTTTACTGATTTTGAGTCTTTGACATTTTTCCAAGGGACAAAAACGACAAGTACGGGAGTAATTAGAAACTATAATGACCTACTTCCCCATAATCGCGGCATGAACATTGGTAACACCAATTTTCTTGATTAGGAATTAAGAAAATTCTTCCCATTCATTATTTTTTCTCTATCTATAAATATCTTAAACCTATTCTATGGTTTCTTAAGAAATATTTCATTCGAGATCAATCATTATATGAAAATGGCGAATTGTATAAGAAGAAATGCTTTTTTCTTCTTGACTCTTCTCTTTCTACTCTCAGTCTTCAACCTCGTTCAGGTAAAACCACTTGTTTATATAATTATATTGATATAAGCTGTGTAATAAAAAAAAAAAGCTATGAAAATTTTGATGATTATTGGTTGAACTCCCTTGAACCTTACTAGCTAGTTTACTGATATTGAAATCTTTTTTTTTTTGGTTCAGGCTGCTCGTGGTGGTGGCAAACTCCGCCCGCAAGGTACTAAAACACAAAACTTGTGTAGTCTTTTGTATCATACTTATTCCTTAGCCAACAAACAAAAAAAATCGAAGTAATTATGCTACCATGATTTTAAATGCTGAGACTAGATTATGAGGGTTTTTTTTGGGTGTGATTGTCATGTTTTTAACACGAATTATAAGCATGAACATAAAGATAAATCAATGGTTTTAAACTTTGTGATTGTGTTTTTGGATGGACACTTCAAACGTAGAATGCAACTCGAAGTGTAGCTACCGTTGTTCAGCAACATCGCACAAGAAGCCATGCATGTTCTTTTGCCTCAAGTGCTGCAAAAAATGTCTCTGTGTTCCTTCGGGCACCTACGGCAACAAACAAAGTTGTCCATGTTACAACAATTGGAAGACTAAAGAAGGCGGTCCTAAATGTCCTTGAAACTTCTTGTTAAATTGTATTTGATCATTTCTAGTTTTCTTTATCAGTCACTTACGTTGTTTAAATCAGTTTCTATAAGTTCGTAGGAACTCTATTTGTCTTATTACAGTTTTTTCTTGTTGATGTTGTTGTGGTAGAAGCGCAAGTCAGCCCATGGATGACCCAAAACATTAGCCAACTGATAGATGACCTCAGGTTACATTACACATTTATGAAATGGGCTTCATTATCATATGAGCTTAGAAACATATAGCCATAGTGAAACCCTATAGCAAGAGCAAGAGCCCATCAAGTTGTAATGTGTAGTAAAATTGTAAAATTGTTTATTAGCAAAACTAAGACTTGTTAGCATAATAACTATTCAAAAATAATGACATCCCAGACTCTCAGCCATAAACGATAATTTGTTTATGTCGTAGTCGAGAATGGTGTGATAATTTGACCAAATAATACCGGTTGTATGTGTGTGGAAGCCATGTCCTATGCTGTCTCTATCTTATGGTTTTCTTCCAAGATTTTAGAAACATCAGTTTATGGACTATGGAGTCTAAGATTTGCTTAAGACACCCTCAATAATAAGGGTAAATTTCTAAGATATATAGTAATTAACATCTTTTACATAGGGGGTTATATTTAAATTCCCTTTTTCTCTAGTTTCTGTTTATGTCAAAGAGTAGTATTTTTACCAATCAATACTGGATACGAGTTGGAGCAAGTGAAAGAAAAAAAGAAAGCTTTTGTCAGCTTGTGTCCATAAATCGCGGTCACATGAAGAGAGTGGAGAATGTTCACAATTAACTCGAAGTGATCCAGAGATCACATGAAGTGCTTCTTTAATTTTCCTCGTGGAGTACGGTTACTGGTTTGTTAGTGACTTATTAGTGGTTACCAACTTTCACATTATAAAACTTTTTTTTAACATTTTTATCAAAACGTGAAATACTTGTCTCTCTGTCTATCGTGTGAGCTTGATTCATTGACCACTTTTGTCGTTGACTTTGTTTTCGGCTCACTATGTTTTGGACGGCGATACAAATTCGTTGACTTTGTTTTCGGCTGAACCGTTGACTCATATAGATGTGAAACCAAGAAAACAAAAACCAATTTATCCACACTCAAATCAATTGTATATTTATTTTATACAAAAAATTAGCAGAAGCAACAATAGTTCTATAGACATTTTTGGAACTTTTGAATTTTAAGAAAAATAGAAAGATAAAAAAAAAAACTTAAAAGGTCTCATCTCAAACTGAGGCTCAAGAATTAACGAACAAACTAAAACAAGAAGAAAGACGACTGGACGGGGCAAGACACTATTCAAGAATTTGCAGTTTAACCCCAAACAATTTTCAAATCAATCAATTTAGTCCCCTCACCAAAAAATCAGTCTGATACCGGATTTGGGGAGCCGGATGAATGAGAAACCTCCTCAATGAGTCTAGTTACATCGGCCATCGAAGGACGGCTATCTGGATACTGAGCCGTACAGCTCATACCGATCTTCAACAAACGGATGATGTTCTCATTGCCCTCAGGTTGGTACCTTGTGAGCTCTGGATCAAGCACATCGGACGGTGATTGTTGCTCTGTAACAGATTGGACCCATCTCGGCAAATCGACGCCTTCTTCATTCAATTGCTGATGTGTTGGAGACTTACCTGCAATGTAATGTTCCATCTCAAAACCTTTGAACCGCAGCAATTTTCAAAGAAGAAATACAGTTAAAGATAAGTAGTCATGGTTAATTGTTTGTTACCTGTGAGTAATTCAAGGATTAGGACGCCAAAGCTATATACATCAGCCTTTTGGGAGATCTTGCGAGCATCTGTGACTTCAGGGGCACGGTAGCCATCAATACGGTTAGGTGCAGATGTAGAACTAATGATAGGCGCTAGACCGTAATCAGAGACCTTAGCTTCATAGGATTCAGACAAGAGTATGTTCGATGACTTAATGTTCCCATGAGAAGTTGTCGCATCACGCGAGTGTATGTAGCTAATCGCTTTTGCAGCTCCTAAGGCTACACTGACTCTGGTTTCCCAGTTCAAGGGAGTCCTCCCGCTTCCTTTGTTGCCTGCAAAACCATTAAAAAGTAGCCTAAATACCGAGCTCGAAGCATAATGACTTTACGAAGCCCATCAAGATCATAAATTAGCATCAAGAGACATAAACATCAACTAACTTAGAACCTTAAATCGTAAAATGCAGTAAAATTCTTTCGATCACAAACTAGCATATCAGCTAAACTAAGAATCCGAAAAAGCAACTAACTTCATAGATGGTGATTTCGATTTTTACCGTGCAATAGTGCAGACAAGCTTCCTCTAGACAGGAACTCAACGACAAGAAGCTTTTCGTCGCGGCTGAAATAGTAAGCAATCAGAGTCACGAGATTGGGATGACTCATTGATCCCAAAACCTGCAATCTCTCTCTAAACTCTTTCTCAGGCACCACAACGTCTCTTAAACGTTTCACAGCCACTACCAATCCATGATCAAAGCTTGCCTTATACGAAGACCCAACTGTTCCTTTCCCAAGGACCTCAGCTGAAGCCTTCAGCAATCCATCCAAATTGAATTCTCCAAAAGATTTCACGAAAAAGGTCAAATCTTTACTCACCACACCACTCTCCGACGGCGGGACACCAGCCACCGTTTCCTTGGGTATAGCAGCGGTGGAGGCCGGAGCAGCTACAGGAGCTTCGACATTTCTCGCTGGAGGATTCTCTTCCTTCTTCCTCTTTCTACAGAGACATAACAGAATCAGGAGAAGCAGCAACAAAACAAGAACACATCCGATTACGATTCCGGCAATAGCCCCGGCAGATAATTTGTTGCTATCTTTTTTTTTCCCCGGCGGCGTATTGGGTCCTTCAGCGCCACCACAAAGGTTTAAGGGCTTCCCACAGAGAGTGTTCCCTTCGAAAGCAGTTCGCGGCCAAGCGGACAACGAATTCGGAATCGGACCATCCAATTGATTGGAAGAAACATTGAATTGCTGAAGAGGAAGCGTGATCTCAGGGATTGGACCAGAGAGCTGATTCCTCTCTAAATACAGAGTAACCAACCGGGCCGCGGAGTTGACATTATCCGGGATCCGACCCGATAACTTGTTCTCCCCTAGATTAATTCTGATGACGTTTGGGAGCGTGAAGAGAAACGAGGGAATCTCACCGGAAAAGGCATTACCTTGGAGATACAAGTAACGGAGAAGAACAAGGTTTGAGAAATCCGGAGGGATTGGACCGGAGAGGGAATTGAATCGGAGAGAGAGGGTTTGGAGCTCCGTCAGATTACCAATTCCACCGATGGGTAAAGAGCCGAATAAACCAGCTCCGGGTAATCGGAGGGCCGTGACCCGACCGGCATCACAGTGGACTCCGTGCCAATTACAAGGAGAAGAAGCACTCATGTTCCATAACAGAGGACGGCCACGAACACTGTTGCGAAGAGCGACTAAAGCTCGCCGGTCAGACTCTAGATCTGAAGTCACCGCAGCGAGATAGAAGACAAAGAGGAAGACAACAGAGAGACTTAGCTGCTTAGGCTTGTACTTCATCTTCTTCTTCTTCTTCTTCTTCTTCGAAACTGCGATTCTTCGTTTCAAAAGTCAATAAATATAGCGACTTTTCGATATGGGGTTTATCGGAAAATCTGCTGTATTTATTTCGGCAACGCGTAAACGAGTGTTTGAACAGAGACTTGTTTTTTACATGAGTTTCAAGCTCAATCTCTGTCTCTCCCTCTCTCTAGCCGGCTAAGTAAGAGAGAGAAAACTTCATAATTACAGAGAAAGGGAAAAAGAAAAGTTACTGATTGGAATTTTTCCTTTTTGACAAAAATAAAATTAAAAGTAAAAGAGAATCTTATGTATTAAATGTGACAGCTCATTTACAGACTAACCAATAAGGTCATGAATACTACTAAACTAGGTGTAACAACAATATATCAGAGAGAATCAACCGGATCATATAACGTTACACGAATGTGTTTAATTACTGTTATTAATTTCATCAATGCAGTAAATAAGTAATGTTTTTGAAGACGATTAAACAACCACTGTTTTTCTTAATTATCGTTTTTGTTTCTTTATGTTTTAAATCAGGTTGAGTGTGACCAGAAACATGCCTGGGTCTGTGAATGTGTGTCTGAGCTACCGTTGACAAAAACAAACAAAGATATTATTAGTAGTCTCTCAGACGCCGTTTGTGATTTTGATTTAAGAAATGTGCAACAAAAATTCTGCAATTTCCCGTCTACTCTTCTTAAACAAATACTATATAATAATCGTACCAGCCGGAGAATACCATTGACATTTTATGTTTGCTGTATCAATGTGATTATGATATATTGAAATGGTCAGCTGAGCAACTTAGTTGTGTTATACTTATATATATATATATATATATATATATACATAAGTATAATATGCTTGAGATTGTGAACATTTCAATAGCTCTTTCTTTTGGTTTTTCCCAATCGATCTACTTTCATATTTGGTTACCTCATGTGCTTTATTTTTATTTTCAACAACATGCATATTAACAGATTTAAAAATATTTAACTATGACACACTTAGACACAGTAATGATAATGAATTATAGTAATCACTATTATGCTTGATACGTTTTTCAATTTTCAAAACTTGCTTTTTTTTACTTGTTCGTATCTCTCTATAGTGTACTCAATTTTATTTTAAATGAAAGTGGTTGCTTTCTCGTGACTTTTATTTGTATTTTGTAATATGGGTGAACACGTAAACCATAGCAGAGTCGTCTCTGTCTATTGGTCCTATCCGGCTGGTCAAAGCAAACATTCTTCCCAACCCCGAAACCTAACATCACCTAACTTTCAGGTTCAATACAACTACTGGATGATTTTATTACAAGTCTACGAATCACATATAATTTGCTTGTTTCTCTTCTCTCCAACACCTTTTTATAATTCACTCTTAACCTCATCGTTATGGACATGACCATGTTTATCCAAATAAGAAACGGCCATGGCTGCGTGAAGAGCAGCCCCAACCGGAAGAGCTTCTTCGTCAACAAAGAAGTAAGGCGAATGAAGCGGCTTACCAGCGCCTAGCGTCTCATTCTTTATCCCAAGCACGAATATCGCAGCCTTCGTCTTTTGTGTGAAGAAGCTGAAATCCTCTCCTCCCATTGTCACCGGGAAATCATGGAAGTTACTTTCTCCAATCATGGCTTCTGCTACTTTCTTACCATGCTCGTATAGGCCTTTGTCGTTCATCATTACCGGATGAAGCGACGGCTTTTTCTCTTCGAAATTCACTTCTGCTCTACATCGGTATACAGATGCTTGTGCCTCTGAAATCTGCTTCATCATAGAAACGTCTAAACAGGATTAGGGAGCAACTTTTAATGCGATTTACTATTACAAAAACTATCAGAATCAAACCTTTCACATCAAAGAAACCGAACCACAACAAGATTTCCAGCCAATTCAAATGAACAAAATCAAGTCGATTACAGAGGTTAACGGCAGAGACAATAAATATTGAAGAGCTGAAATAGCAATAACCGATTTATCCGAATAATAGAACAAGGCTGTAAAGTAAAATGAAGCAAATTGATCTCTGTACCTCTTTGATCCGTCTTTGAATAAATAGAAGTCCATCGTTGCTTAAGCTTCTGAAAGTGCCTCCAAATTTTGCACTCTGCGGTATTACGTTTTGAGCATGACCTCCTTCAATGTATCCAACCGTAACCACCTGGGAAACATTTCAACTCATTCAATCAAGATTCTCATTCAACAAACACAGTACTTAAAAAGTGGAAAACAACTTACACCAGCTTCAAGTGGATCCATTTCCCGTGAAACAATCTGTTGCAAGGCGACAACAGCGGAAGAAGCTGCTAGAACTGGGTCTTTAGAGAAGTGCGGTGTAGCTGCGTGACTACCTTGACCATGAACCGTGACTGTAAACAATCCCGCACCTGCAAGAACGGTCCCAGGCCTAGAGCCAATGCCACCCGATGGGATCGATGGAAAGACATGAACACTGAGAATCCCATCTAAGTCGTCTAGAATCTCATCCTTTAGCATTTCATAAGCACCTGCATAACCTTCCTCTCCTGGTTGAAACACAAGTTTCACAGTCCCCTTTTGCAAAAAAAAAATCAACAATAAGATACTGTGTTTATTTCAAAACCCCGCAAAGCTTCTCCAAATGATAATAGAAATTTCACATATTGATTGCAGGGCACACACACCATAACCAATCAAACATGTTACTATTATGTGTATGTACACACTAGTGTTTCATTTAAAAGCCCAACAATTCACCAAAATTAGAATCTGATCCAACAAAAGACATTACTTTTGTTTCATTCCAAAATCCAAACACACCATAATATTGTTTCATTCACAACTAAGTCATTTTCCACCAAATTTATCGACCATATCACTATTTTTTCACAAAAAAAAACCCCAAAAATCAACAAATCAGAATCTGGTTCATTTAGAAAGTTGACATTTTCATTGCAGGGCATACAAGAAATCCGTCATAGGCATACAGTAAACACACAAAAATATGTAGATCCGAATCTGAGAAAACACCAATCTACATTGTACACACTAAGTCACTAAGTCTAAATCAATCAAGCACATGTTATGTTGTGTATATAATATATGGTGAGAGAGAGACCTTGATGAGGTGTTTTCTGGTTTGAAGAAGCTTAGCAGCTCCAAGAAGCATAGCAACATGAGTATCATGACCACAAGCATGCATCTTTCCATCTACTTTACTCTTCGATTCCCATTCCACTAATTCCTTTTTTTCCCAATCAAAGTTCCCAGTTTTTCAAATTCATTAGTCAAAGTACTTCTAAAATATCGAGTAAAAATCGGATTTTTATATTTTCAAAACCTGTAACGGAAGTGCGTCCATGTCGGCTCTAAGTCCAAAAACGGGTTTGGAACCGGATCCGATCCAAGCCACGACGCCAGTCTTCGCGACAGGCCACTTATACATCACTCCGAGTGAGTCAAGCTCGTCTCGAACGAGTTGACTCGTGTTGAACTCCTGAAACCCAGTCTCTGGGTGCTCGTGAATCCTCCTCCTTATCCCTCTCATCCATTCGAAGAACTCAGGGTCCTTGGCTGATTCGAGCATCCCACGAGCGAGTGACTCAAGACCCGACCCGTAATCATAGCTCTGAGCTGGAGACAGAAAAAGGAGAAAGAAGAACGTTGCAAAGTAGCCAAAGAAGAAGTTCCCTGAGATTGTCATTCTGATTTCTTTGAAGACGATGATGATGAACGACGGAGATGTATTTGTTCAATTTTTTAAAAATATATATATATAGACGTAATTATACACGTGTTAGAAACTGTTTAATCGTTTTTAATTAACTTTAGGCCTCAGACCATTTGAAATGATAAATCTATATATTATTTTATTATAGCATTGTTGTTAAATTAATATAAGATATTAACAAAAACTATACAACTTGAGTAATTTAAAAAAATTTGTGATACAATGTATTAACGGTATAAAAGGAATATTTAGTTAAAAAGGATTTGTTCTTTTGTCACACGATTTTACCATTTAAGTTAATGAAAATTAACATTTCTGGAATAAAAACATGGCACGTAAAGTTGTTGTGACATAATTTAGTTTTTTTTTTTTTTTGTTAAAGAAGATTTTTGATGGCAAATCCTTCTAAATATTTGATTATCTTCTTTTTCAAATAAAGTGAGAATAAAATGTGAAAAACAAAGTTATTTGACAAAAATCTTTGATATGTTAATAACATATTTGTTTAAGAGTCTCACATATAGAAAAAGAGATCACTGCCTTTAATTAAGCACAATTGTTTATCATACAGAGGCAGATGCAGCTTAATTAATTTCTACCAAAAAGATGCAGCTTAATTTACAGGTTCCGGGCCTTCCGGCCCATACCAATTCAGAATCAGTCCGATCATTGTCTCAAGTCCAGACCCAACTCATATCTCCCCGACCCATTAAAGAGATAGTTGGATTGGATGACTAAAAATTGTTGGTGATTTAAATTTGTAGTTCTTTTTTGGTTTGCTTTTGGGATCTCTGAAATCTAATTTTATAAAATTTGGATCGTGATGATTGGGTAATTTCCATAACCTTTTAAGATTGGATGCCTAGAATATTCGGTCCATGCCCAACCACAAAATAAAAATAAATAAAACTGTAATCTTCTGTTCTTTCTCTCAAGCTCAAGTCACAAACACCCCCACAAGTTAAACCATCACTCTTATTCGTCTTCTCTCTTCTTCCCTTTCATCGAAAATGGCGGACAATGGTAAAGACAACGTTCTGCCTTAGCTTCTCCTTCTTTATATCATTCTTCTGTTTTCTTATTTGCTTTTTGGTTTAATTTTTTGGACGTCATTGATTCTATGTAGATTCTCTAGATCAGTTCTTGGCTGCCGCCATTGATGCCGCTAAAAAAGCTGGACAGGTCTCTCTCTCTCTCTTACTCGATCTCCTTGGGTTTTGATCGATCTTCTGGCTAATCATTGATTTAACGGGTTTGGTTTCGTTCTGCAGATCATTCGTAAAGGGTTTTACGAGACCAAACATGTTGAACACAAAGGCCAGGTTTTTTGTTTTTTTTCCTCCGCTTGTATACCTTCGTTGCAAAATTGCTTCTTTATTTTATCTCATACAGAGTGGGAATGGTTATTTTGAGTGTCAATTTTGTTTTGGAATCATCTTCATTGGTTCCTGAAAGTGTTGTTTTCATAGGTGGATTTGGTGACAGAGACTGATAAAGGATGTGAAGAACTCGTATTTAATCATCTCAAGCACCTTTTTCCCAGCCACAAGGTTATTATTTCTTCTGTTGAATTCCCCTTTTGTTGGATCTTTGTTAGCTCCTCCTTCCTTGCATTGATCATTAGAGTTTTGCTATGGATTAGTTCATTGGAGAAGAAACTACTGCTGCATTCGGTGTGACAGAGCTAACTGATGAACCAACTTGGATCGTTGATCCTCTTGATGGAACAACTAATTTCGTTCACGGGTATGTATATATTGCCTAATTTCCATTTGAATTATTGTGCACTTCGTTTCTCACATTTGATTGAAACAATACCAAATGCTGAATTTTCTCAGGTTTCCCTTTGTGTGTGTTTCTATTGGACTTACTATTGGAAAAATCCCTGTGGTTGGCGTCGTGTATAATCCCGTTATGGAGGAGGTAATAGACTGTCTCTAGACCCTTATAATAGTTCAAGTTCTTCCATCCATACCAGTTACCATCATAGATAGTTTCCTTGATGATGTTCTGGGCATGAATGTGTTGTCACGTTTTTAAATGATATCCAATGATAAAACAGCTATATACCGGTGTCCAAGGGAAAGGAGCATTCTTGAATGGAAAGCCAATTAAAGGTTCGCATTTTTGTTCTAGAGACTTGAAGATTTTGTTGATCTCTTTCTATGGCATGTAGAAGATAGCTTACCCTTGTTTAGAGACTGGAGTTCTTCCATTTTTTTCAACTCAAACCGTGTTCTTATTGCAGTGTCAACTCAGAGCGAACTTGTAACCGCTTTGCTCGTAACAGAGGTAAAAAGCTTGACTCCTTTATGTTACGCTACTAAATTAGATTGCTTTAGAGCCTCATCCTCATCGTTTATATGGCCAACTGCATACAGGCTGGTACTAAACGTGATAAAGCTACATTAGACGATACAACCAACAGAATCAACAGTTTGTTAACCAAGGTGACAGTTTATTGAGAGAATTAGGAAGTCCACCACTTGGCTCTGACCTCTTCGAAAACTCATAATTGTGTCTTCTTTCATTCATTCACCAGGTTAGGTCCCTTAGGATGAGTGGCTCGTGTGCACTGGACCTCTGTGGTGTCGCGTGTGGAAGGGTTGATATCTTCTATGAACTCGGTTTTGGTGGTCCATGGTAAATTGTCTTCTTTTTTTTTCCGCCTGGCTTTGGTTGGGAAAAGTTTCTTTCTTGCATGAACAAGATTTGATGTTGATGGCGTTATTTCAATTTTCACAGGGACATTGCAGCCGGAATTGTGATCGTTAAAGAAGCTGGCGGACTCATTTTTGATCCGTAAGAGTTGAGACAAAACCAAACGACGCACTCAACCTTCCAACTGTTTTTAACTGTCTTTTTCTTTTGTTTGTGTTCATCAGATCGGGTAAAGATTTGGACATCACATCGCAGAGAATTGCAGCTTCAAACGCCTCGCTGAAGGAGTTATTCGTGGAGGCCTTGCAGCTTACAAAGGCATGAAGAAGTTATTCATTATTGTTACAAAAAATGGTCTCAACCTTATGATGATGAACTTGATTCAAAAACTTCACTATTTGTTAGTTTGGTTACAAATGAAACTATTTTCTTTTCAGTAGAGAAACAAAACAAACTTAATTGTTGGACAAAAAATAATAATAATAAACAATTTCTTGTAAGCTCAATTCAAAAACTTCAGACGATTGGGATTACATGTATAATTCGGATTTTCATGCTCTTGATACAATAATCCATATTTAATTACCGAGGTGATATTGAGAGGCCCAGTATTTGTTAGCGGGCCAGAATCAGCCCGGAAGTCGCAAGATTAATCCCGAATAGGAACGACCCGACCCGCAAAAGAGAAGAAGAGATTGCGGAGAGCCGGAGAAGAAGAACGGAGAGAGAAAATTTGATTCTGACGGTCTTAGGTTCTGGTGAAATCCAACTTGTAAGGATTAAGTGTAGACGAATTTGACAGATCTTCTCGTATTCATTTACCTGGGCTTGTGGTTACTTCGAAGTAGAGTGATGGATGCTCAAGCGAAGAAGAAGGCGATGTTTCGCTCTAAACTCAACGCCAAGAAGAAAGATACACGCATAGATTCTCCTCTCGTTAGGTAAACGATTCTATCATCTTTCTCTAATTGAAAATTTGTGGGTTCTGGGATTGGGATTGAGCTATAGTTTGTGGAGGTGATTACAGTTTGGGATGAAAATTGTCATCTTTGGATTTGTTTTGTAGGTACAATGAATCAGACCAGCCTGTGTGTCGAGTCTGCAATATCGTGTTGAAGTCTGAATCACTCTGGGATGTTCACCAAGCTTCTCGTAAGCATCACGAGGTAAATTCCAATCCTCATAGTGTCTTCTGCTCTATAAACTTCACCTTCTCTTCTAACATGAGGGAGTCAGTTAACAATGGGAAATTTCATGATTTACATACATACATTGATGATAGGTGTTAGGAGTTGAATTCATACTTCTATATTGGATTATGGATTACTACTGGCTTTTGTATGTTCGTTAATCTTTATAACTTAGGTTTGGTTAATGAATGTTGGGGCAGGCAATAGATAATTTAAAGGCAAGTGCAGCGGGAATTCAACGGGGTAGCAAACCTACTGAAACTCAGCCAGCAAAATTTGAAACTTTGGCTAAATCATCCAAACCTCAGACATCATCTGGTCTTCCGCCAAATTTCTTCGAAAATCGTGAGTCTGCTAGAGGTAATGGTGGCTTATGCACTTTCCTACTTCTTGTTCATATTTGTTTTCTCAACCAAGAAAATTTCTTAGTAGAAGAGTTTTGGTGTATCTGTTGATGACATGCTACAAGGTTGTAGTCTTGTGATTTTTAAATATTGAGAGTTGTTTGATTTGTCAATTGAGTTTCTGTTATTGTATATAATCATGGCATACACTCACTGGTCAATATATATGTTCAGAATCTGCAGAAGTAGAATCGGCAAAACCCAAGAATAAACAGCAACCAAAGCAGTCTACAAGTTCAGAAACAAACAAGACAAAGGGACCTCTTCCAGCTGGATTCTTTGATAATCAGAAAACCGAATCTTCAAATACCAAAACCACCAGTGAACCTAAACAGAGTCAGACACAAACTACAGGTGGTTCAGAAACGAAACAATCGGTGAAAGGTGCCCTTCCATCTGGTTTTTTTGATAATAAAGAAGCTGACCTGCTTGCCCGTGGAATAAAGATCGTCAAACCAGATATCAAGTGAGTGTTCTTGTCTTTGCTTTTTATTTTTCCGTATGCAGATTATCAAACTGGAAGCATACTGTTGTGGTTCTGTAAAACTTCATGATCGTATGGGATTGTAAAAGACTTTGTACCGAATAACTCTCTTTTGTTAACTGATATAAACATGGATCTATTTTTCAGGGATGAATATAAAGAATTTGAGAAGTTGATACAAGAAGATCTTCAAGTAGTGGATAGCCGCATGGAAGAAGAAGAGGTAAGATAACTTTCTGTAACTATAAACAATTGCTGCCAACATCATAACTTTCTGTAAGATAACTTTGCTTTTGTTTTTTTAACTTGACAACCGCTCTTTCCCGCACTTCAATTCTCAGGTTGATGCGGCGGAAACTATAGAAGAGGAGGAACAACGAGAGCAAAGGTAAATTGGATGCATTAGTTTACATGGTTATATAGCTAGAAGATGAAAGTGTTGAGGTACTTGTTTGATATTAACTACTAAGTAAACACTTGGCTTCTCCTTCTAATCCTCTTCTGCTAGATCGTACAAAGAGAAAGTGGAGATTCTGAAGAGGAGGAAAATGGAACTTAAAGCGGCTAGATTAGCAAAGCGCAGTAAAACCTCTGAGGGGTCTGTTAAAAAGCCGAAAAAGACCGAGGAAGAATCCCACAGCGATGAGGAGGATGACGAGGAATCCGCTGTTGATTGGAGAGCTCAACATCTTTGAAAAAAAGAGTGTTCCTAAATCCTTGTCCTGGTAAAACATCATCTGTCAGAATCCTAAGAGAAAACTATCAAATTCCTGATACAGAATTCTGAAAGCTGCAGTTTCAAAGTATCAATTGGTATTTGAGTATAGGTATCGGGTTTATGGGTATAATAGAGAAGAAGGTAGTTTTCATAACCGGAGTTGCCAAAAAGGGCCTAATTATTGGTGTAAGAGGTAAAAACCTGAAACTGTGACAAGTTCCTAGCAATGTCAGGTGGGTAAAACACTTCACTTTGATGACAAATTTTTCCAATTATGATTAATGAGTGATGGTCGATTCATTCTAGTTTTGTTAATCCGAAAGTGGGGAAATTAAGAATTATCTTTAAAACTCTTTGTGGAGTATTAAACAAATACACGTGTAATATTTAATTTAAACAATTTTTGCGGACACCAATTAGGGGTCAAATATGTCTATAAACTTATTAAGGGTCAAGTGTTCGTTCAACAATGAAGACCACTCACTAATAAACATATTATTCATACTTTAGTCAAATTTGGACTGTTTGTGAGTGCCAACCCCAACCATGTATATATAACTTAAAAAGTGCATTCAGTTTTCCATTACAATCCATTGGCATGAAATATATAAATGGAAGTATATATAAAACAAAAAAAAAACTGAGTCCACCTCGAAACAAAAGAGAAACACAACAGGCAAAGCAAAGGTCGGTTGATGCACAATTGATATAAACTATTTTTTCCCATTAGAAGATAAATTAATTAACTAAATTACCTCTGACCTAATTGAAAGCACTCAATCTTGTAATTAAAATACCTTAACATTATCTAGTCTCCACGAATCATATGGTTTAGATTGTCAAGTGAATTTTATAATGGTAAAGTGTTAGCACGACGGGAATCATCATCCAAAATTTTGGACATTTCAGTTTAGTCTATCCACATAAACACACACACACGCTGACGCTGACACAGTGACACACATCGACCTACATTACCAAACAATAACAAATCGATTCTTTCCTGAAGTATCATTCTCTGAGCACTAGTGCATGCATGCATGTATAAACGTGATAAAATATGCTCACCGTTTTGCACTAAATACGAAGAAATTAAATGACTCTTCAACTGTAATCTGGAGAAGAACATATCACCAAACTTTATATCACATGTAGTTAGCTTAATTATTCTTGTGGTCACAAAAGACTCTTATCACTTTTGTTATCATGTGGTGCTCTTCATAGGTCATAAACACATATCATTGCTTCACCTTATTTTTTAAATGCATATGTTATATAAAAAATTCACTACACTAAAATGACGATTTGAACTTTAATTAAAAAAACAAACAAACAAAAACAACGTCAGCACTAACCCAAAAAAACAAAAACCGAGAAATTTTTCTATAAATTTATCGCCACTTCGATGTTATTGTTCATTGAAATAACTTGAGCTGATATATTTCAAAATTTGAATACTCAGGCGCCAATTTTAGGCATAACCGAAAAATCACAAAAAAAGGAAAATAAGATTGAGAGAGAAAGAAGGCAGAAACAAAACAAAAGAGAGAGAGAGAGAGAAGAAAAATAATTATTGTCTTCTTCAAATCTCCGATTACCTGATTTCACGATACGGAGGTGTAATGGGAGGAAGTAGCGGAGGCGGCGGTGCTTCTTACCGGAGCGGTGGCGATTCTGACGTGGAATTGGAGGATTACGAGGTGGATGATTTCAGAGATGGGATCGTAGAGACGCGAGGAAACAGATTCAATCCCCTCACAAATTTCTTAGGGTTAGACTTCGCCGGAGGTAGCGGCGGAGGTAAGTTCACCGTCATTAATGGAATCAGAGATATCTCCCGAGGCTCCATTGTCCATCCCGATAACCGGTACAACTCGTCATCTTTTCTTAATTTTTGTTTTTAGTCCTTCTTTTTTCTATTGTTTCAGAATTAGCTCCTACACTTTATTTTATTATTTTGTTCTAGTTTACTTACTCTGCAATATCGTTATTTCATACTTAAACGGTTACAAAAAACTATCTTACAGACATTAGTCTGTAGAATTTTAAGTTACAACTTGAATCAAATAAATAAACTTAGAAGGCAATATTAGGGCAATATTCAGCTTAACAAATTTTGGGGTCAATTGTAGTTAAAACAAAAGCTTAGGGGCTTAGTTGTGGTCTTTAACCTTCTTTTTATTGTCATTACATTTTCTTCGGTTATTCATTAATTCGTTTCCCCGCCAACTTTATGACACGTATCAGTTTCTCAATGGTCACAAATAATCGTTCGTTAAATAAAATAACGACCATGAGTTTAGTATTGGAGCAATACCAGTAGTAATGACTAATGAGTTTAGTTTAGCTACAAGAATGTAAAGATTGATCACAAGAATCTTCCATTACTTAGGTGGTACAAGGCGTGGACGATGTTTATAATGATATGGGCACTTTATTCTTCCTTCTTCACTCCATTGGAGTTTGGTTTCTTCAGAGGATTACCAGAGAATCTGTTCATCCTCGATATCGCTGGCCAAATCGCTTTCTTAGTGGATATTGTCTTGACATTCTTTGTCGCTTATCGAGATAGCCGAACTTACAGAATGGTCTACAGACGCAGCTCAATCGCTTTACGGTATTCAAAGCTCTCCTCTGTTTCTGTTTCTTTTTTTTTTTGGCTAATGTGTCGAGTAGTTTGATTTTGTTTTTAGCTTCAATTTGAACGAATGTATTCAAAAGAATGAAATTAACTTCTTCATGGTGTTTGCCATTTCTGCAGGTACTTAAAATCATCTTTTATTATTGACTTACTTGCTTGCATGCCATGGGATATCATCTATAAGGTACACTTTTTACTCTTTGGTTTTTGCTATAAAACCGCGAGAAACCAGAGGAGGAGTTTGAAATTTTGAATTTGATCTTGAATTCTTCTGAAAATAGGCTGCAGGCGAAAAAGAAGAAGTGAGATACCTATTGTTGATTAGGCTATATCGAGTTCATAGAGTGATCCTGTTTTTCCACAGAATGGAAAAAGATATAAGAATCAATTACCTTTTCACAAGAATCGTCAAGCTTATATTCGTCGAGCTCTATTGCACTCACACCGCGGCTTGTATCTTTTATTACTTGGCCACGACGCTGCCTGCTTCTCAAGAAGGGTACACTTGGATTGGAAGTTTGAAGTTAGGAGATTACAGTTACTCGCAGTTTAGAGAGATCGATCTTTGGACCAGATACACTACTTCTATGTACTTTGCAGTTGTTACTATGGCAACTGTTGGTAAGTTCTGATAACTGAAAAATTGGTGAATCTTTTTGGCTTTGATTCGGTTTTTTTTCTGTTTATATACTCATCCTTCACCTTGTTATATTTCTTTCCTGCAGGTTATGGTGATATACACGCAGTTAATATGCGGGAAATGATATTCGCAATGGTGTACATCTCATTCGACATGATTCTAGGAGCTTACTTGATCGGTAACATGACAGCTTTGATTGTAAAAGGTTCAAAAACAGAGAGATTCCGGGATAAAATGGCGGATATTATGAGGTATATGAACCGAAACAAACTAGGTAGAAACATCCGTGGTCAGATCACAGGGCATTTGCGGTTACAGTACGAAAGTAGCTACACAGAGGTAGCTGTTCTTCAAGACATCCCTGTGTCTATCCGCGCTAAGGTATGATGTATGCTTTAGAGAAGCTTGCTCAAATTTCAGATTCAGATGATGAGCAAATGCCAACTTACGTTTTTGCTACAGATTGCTCAAACTTTATACTTGCCGTATATTGATAAGGTTCCTCTCTTTCGTGGGTGCTCGTCTGAATTCATTAACCAGATTGTAAGCCTTTTGACTTGGACTGTGAATATGAAAATATCTTCAGGTCACTCAAGTTTTGGTTTTATTACAGGTTATAAGACTTCACGAAGAATTCTTTCTCCCTGGAGAAGTTATTATGGAGCAAGGAAGTGTTGTTGATCAACTCTACTTTGTTTGTCACGGTGTATTGGTAAATAACATTTCGCCTTTTTTTTGTCTATAATTGGCTGAGGCATGTTTGATATTCAAAGTTAGTATAATCAAGATGTTTTTACCAGGAGGAGATAGGTATAACTAAGGATGGATCTGAAGAAATAGTGGCACTTCTACAACCAGATCATTCTTTTGGGGAGATTTCAATCCTCTGCAATATTCCTCAGCCTTACACAGTTCGAGTTTCTGAGCTATGTCGGCTTCTAAGACTCGATAAGCAATCATTTACGAATATTCTTGAGATATATTTCCACGATGGAAGGAGGATTCTCAACAATCTGCTTGAAGGGAAAGAATCTAATGTCCGGATTAAGCAATTGGAATCTGATATAACCTTTCATATCAGTAAACAAGAGGCAGAGCTAGCTTTGAAGTTGAATAGTGCGGCTTTCTATGGTGATCTTTATCAGCTTAAGAGTTTGATTCGAGCTGGAGCTGATCCGAATAAGACAGACTATGACGGAAGATCACCTTTGGTATGGTCTTACAGCTGTTCAGTTTCTTTAATCGAAACTGGAACATGTCTAACAGGTTTTTGCTCTTGACAGCATCTTGCAGCCTCAAGAGGATATGAAGACATTACTCTATACCTTATTCAAGAATCCGTAGATGTAAATATCAAAGATAAGTTGGGGAACACGCCGTTACTAGAAGCAATCAAGAACGGGAACGATCGTGTTGCAGCGTTACTTGTAAAAGAAGGAGCGACGTTAAATATCGAAAACGCCGGGACTTTTCTTTGCACCGTAGTTGCGAAAGGAGACAGCGATTTCCTGAAACGGCTTCTCAGTAACGGAATTGATCCTAACTCCAAAGATTATGATCACAGAACACCTCTTCACGTAGCTGCCTCTGAAGGATTGTATGTCTTAGCAATTCAACTGGTGGAAGCAAGTGCTAATGTTCTTGCAAAAGACAGGTAAATGCTTTTTATTCTATACCAAATAAAGAGTACTTTTTTTTTTTGGCGGTTTCTGACTATTTTTGTATCTGAATTAGATGGGGAAACACTCCACTAGATGAAGCCTTAGGTTCTGGAAACAAAATGTTGATAAAGTTACTCGAAGACGCAAAGAGTTCTCAGATCTCTTCGTTTCTGAGTGGTTCCAAAGAGTTTAAAGGTAGTTTAATTGGCATATAGGACAAAGTATTGATGTTATATCAGATTTAAGACTAATGAGCGGTTTGCTTATAATCTGCAGATAAAGTGTATAAGAAGAAATGTACAGTGTATTCTTTACATCCTGATGATACAAAAGAGAAAAGAAGACGTGGGATTGTAATGTGGGTGCCTCGAAGCATCGAAGAGCTTGTAAGAACTGCAGCGGAGCAACTGAATGTCCCGGAAGCTTCTTGTATATTGTCTGAAGATGAAGGTAAAATTATTGATGTAGATTTGATAAGTGATGGACAAAAACTGTATTTGACTGTCGAAACTTAATGATTCTAAATAAAATAAATAATCAAAAACAGAGTATTAGAAACAGAGTAACTACAAAGAATAATAGTTATTGTTTGATTAAAAAGATTTCTTCACATTCTTCAAATGCATCGAAGAATCGACACAATTCGTCTTCTCGATCTCGTTTCTACAATGGTTTAGATTCCGCAAGAGCTCGCTCGCTCTCTCCTTCGTCTTCTCCTCGCAACCAACTTGTAATAGTACTAAAAGTTTCTCAAAGGCACCAACTTGAAAAGCTTCGACTAACAAACGATCTCCATTATTATTCTTCCATAGCTTCCAAAGAATCGAGACCGAACATTGTGTCGCGAGATCCGAAACTCTTAGAATCTTCTTCACTAGAAGAGGAACGATCAAAGCGTTTGTAAGAACATCTTCTTTGCATAGCTCGTTATCGCATATAGCGTTTAGAACAACTAGAGATCTCTCGCAAACGCTCTTTTCGGCATTGTTCACCATCATCTCTGTGATCAATTCAACCAATCCCAATTTCACGAATATCGCCGCGATCTTGTCGTTACACGATATCGTTCTGTAAATCACCATTAGAGATGCTTTCGTGGAGCTCGTCGAAACAGAGTCTTTGATGATCTTAACTAATCCATCGCAAGCGCCTTCGATACCTGTTAACGCATGCACATACTTCTTGTCTACTGCAATAACCTCTCTGATGCAGAACGCAGCGTTTTGTCTCGTCTTAGCGTCTGTAGTAGCGTTGTTCAAGAACCATACGAGACAGTTAAGCGAAGCCGTTGATCCCATCTTGGAGAAACCTTCTGACCGACTCAAAGGCAACCAGGAAGACAGAACAAACAAGATCTCCTCCAATAGACGCTCGTGTCTCTCACGCACCGCAGCGAACCTTTCGAAACAAGAAGACAATGCGACAACGCCGCCGTTTTGGACCAAACACTTCCTGTTCACGTCTCCTCCCAAGTTCTTGATTTTGGTAACAATCTCGTAACACTCGGCATATTCATCACGCGCCGCCGCGTTTTCTAACCTCTGACTTATCTCTACCGCATCGCGTGGTGACAACTGCACGCGCGGTGACTTGATCCGCTCCTTCCTCGATGATGATCGGAGTTGAACCGGAATCTTGGTTTCTACGACGGAGATATCGCCGGTAGTCAATTGATTACGTCTCTTTGCTACTCCTCCTCTTGATCTCCAAGGTAACACCATTATATCTTCTTTTTTTCTGTTTTTTCTGTTGTTCGGGGTACGTAACAAAAATCAAATATGTTTTTGTCGATGAAGACTGAAACGGGGTTTGTGGGATTTGTATAAATATATATGTTTCCTTTGACGTGTTTTTTATATATGCATGTACGTTGGTTTTGTACTTATATATAACAAAAATATAAAGAGAGCTGAGAGACACGGTCAAAGGTTGTATAAGCTTGAAAGAGAAGGAAAAGGTATGAAATGGAACTGAATTGATCTAGGTTTGTGAACTGAATTGGAATGTTGACCGTTGAAACCTGTGGATTATTATTCTTCAGGGTCCATATTTATGACTTGTATACTATTCGGCGTTTAATTAAATTCATCATTTTCATTAAAATATTGGTAAAAAAGTAAAGACAACTTAATAATTAGAACATACCAAGAACTATATAGTTTAGCATGACATAAAAATATAAAAAGATTACGCGTGTTATCCCGTATCAACTAGATCATAATAAATTTGCGGATACTTCTAGTTATTTAATTAAATAGCATAAATTTAAATCGAGGTGTTTTGCATAGTTTATAAATATAATCATGAATGATAAATAGATATTAGTTCGCGACCATGTCGTATCTTTTTATTTATTATACGATATATAATGAGTCCTATATAAATATGACCATGACGTATATATAAAAGTAGAGATTAACAAAGATGAGAAAATAAAGACTGGACTCGACTCGAGTACGCATGTGAGACTCGTTCCGAGGATGAAGAAAATTAGTCAATAGTTGAAAAACAGAAAAGAAACAATTAAGGACTGTTATATGGAGTACTTATTAATAATCAATAAAACGGGTAAGTAGGGAAGACTTTAGACCAGGCGTTGGGGGGGAGACTCGGGGGGCTGGTCGGCTTATACGTCGTCTGGTCCGTGTTCGTTTACTTTTCCCCCGCGTAATATTGTTTCTCCCATTAAAATTAATATTTTGTTACGCGTAGACTAATAGAAATAATTATATCACCCCGTGATTTGACAAGTTAGGAGGAGTATCTAGATAACCAAGTCCGGACCAGAACATTCGACCAAATAACCAATTGAAACTGCCAAATTCAGATTTTAAAATTTCGTCAATCTTTCATCATTGCAAATTCAGTCCGTGGTTTGTTCGACTGATCTCCGAGATCGAATGTAAAATTTTAAATGTGCATCATAATTCATCACATTTATTCATCTTAATCAGCAAAAACAAATATTACGAAGCCGGTTCGATTCTTATATTTTAACAAACCCTTTCACTTGTTACAACTATTGTACTGCTCTGTATCAATGGACACCGGTACCTCGGTTTGTCTTGTTTCTGGCTTCTCAAATCATGTAGTGATTAAAAAAAAACACTAACGTTTAAGGCATTCAAAATGATCCCAAACACATTAATCGAATGCAAAATAATGTGCCCCTCCACAAATCTACTCCATTGAAGAGAATGATTTCAATGAATAAAATTGTCATGGAGAGGCAAAATCAATGTCGTCATCTTCCGACACAAATTTGGTGATGAAATTATAACCTATTTGCTTTAAGGATGACTGCAAAAAAAAAAATGCCAATCTTCTCAGGCATAAGAAACCAGTAAATTCAAGATTCAACAACAAGAAATTAAAATCATGAACTCGAAAAATGGTAATAATATTGACCAGAGAGATTGATTGGAACATAGATATTAATGTGGATGTGTGACCTCTATAGACCTACTCCATGGAAGAGATGAGTTCCATGAAGATAATGCCATGGAGGTCTATTAACTAATCTTGTCATCTTCCGACACAAAATTGGTACAAAGTTAAACCTATCTTGCTTTGTTAGATGACCTGACACAGACACAAACCGCAGCCATATACGAAAAAAAAAACAACTATTCACTATACCTTCATAATCCTAAACTGAGATTGGAGATAAAGAAGAAAGGCAACGCAACTTTTATACTCTCACGAGATATGTCTAGGGCAACCGATCAGAGTTCTGCACGAAACGACATCGTTTTTCTTTTTTTCTTATCATTACTGGGTTTTTATTAGCTGTTTAAATATAGTATGGGCTTTATATGAAACCCAACTTATTCCTAAAGTAGGTCCTCCAGCTGTTAAAGTAAACCGGATCTAAACCGAGATTACAATGTTTCCTTATAATAACCGAAAGTCAAATATATTGAGGGAAATTACTTTCAATTTTATTCTCTCACCTGATTCGCCAAAAGAATATTACAACAATGGCGAGCAGCTCAAGATCAAGATCAACATCAGTTGTATAAATCACCTCTATACATTATTAATAGATGTTTGAGATTAAATGAAAATGAGAATTTACAGATTCCTCTTTTGAAAAATCATAGCTTTTTAAAAGCTCTCCATTCTTTTGTTTCTTCACTGCTGCTGTGTATCAATGGTACTGTCTTTACCTGAGGTTGTTGTTGCTGCTGCAGCTCCTTGTCTTGTTTCAGATACAGAGAGTCTTCTGGAATGCCCAGTTGATGTTTCCACTACCTCATCTGACTCTGACGCTGTGTTGTCGTATGTGAATACTCGCATTGGGTGATCAAATTTACAGCTTGGACCAAATTTGCAGATTCCATAGCGAGTGTAGAACACACACAATGGTTCTCCCTATCGACAAAACGATTTGCTTAATCAAACAAGGCCGAGTTCTAATCGACGAAAACCAAGCAACATGCGTTTTTTGAGTCTTTGAGCTTACCGGGCGTAAAGGGAGGCCAATGGAACTTAGGAGACAATCCGGAGGAGGAGCTTGTCTGTCTCTAGGATGGTGAAATTTGCAAACTGTGCCAAATTTGCAGTCGCCTGTCTTCATGTAGAATTGGCATTCGGGCTGTCCAGGTCTTTCCGGGAATACATTTTCCCTTGGCAATGCATAGAACCCTCCTAAAGGAACAGAGGATCCCGGGTTGAAACCGGAGAATGAGCCTTGAGACTGAGTACTTGATTCTTTGGTCTCGCTCTGTTGTAAGCTTCTGTAGTTAAGATCATTTCCGGTACCTGAAGGTGAAACTGAGCCGAGCTGACCCTATCGAAATGGAAAGGTACCCCGAGAATCATTCGATAAAAATCAAAACCAAGTAAAACAAATCAGATTATCTGAAGGAGGTTGAGCTATGCTGTTTTGACAACTTACGCTGTAAGGGTTCCATCCCTGAACCGGCACAACTCCTTGAGGCATGATTAAGGAAGCGTAGCTAGACGGATCTTGCCATCGAGGGCTGGCAATAAAGGAAGCTCTTGACCAAGGATAAGACTGTTGGCCTGAGGTAGGAACCATCATGTTTGTCGGTTGAGGCTGAGGGTGGTTGAATTTACAAGTGCCACCAAATTTACAGTGTCCGGTTCTTAGGAAATAAGCACAATCGACCTCATTCTGCATTCATATAATTACAGAGGATCGATGAAACAATGAGGTGAGTAATAAAATGAGAAAGTCAAAAGTCAACATACCGAGCGTAGAGGATAGCCCAACATATTGAGAGAGACTCTTCCAGCAATCCCAGCTTTGTTCCTAGGATGATGAAACTTACATGTTACTCCAAACTTGCAGGTTCCTGTCTTCAAATAGTACTGCTCAAACATACAACATATAAATGTTATGTAAGATGATGATTCGGTTACCAAAGCTTGAGAAAATGCTTTTGTACAACGGACAAACCAAAAACTTCTTATAAACAACAAAAACTGGATCACCTCGCATTCAGGCTGACCAATCCTTTCAGGATACTCTCCTCTCATTCTTGCAGTGGCTATAACCTAGGAATTGGACAATGAGAGAGAGAGAGAGAGAGAGAGAGAGAGAGAGAGAGAGAGAGAGAGAGAGAGA
>NW_006238921.1:419834-621732 GCF_000375325.1 Capsella rubella | reverse complement strand
TTTATCAGAGTGTTAAAATGGCTTAATTCAGTGTACGTGTGGGATACGAAGGTTACCTAGAACTTAGCTATCTATCGACCTAATCGGAAACGTTGTTTCTGGCCATGCGTGCAGATGCCGTCTTTTGTTGCCTCATGCTCCGTATTGTGTGTATCGTTTCTTCTACGTACTTTTGTACTCTTCAATCATACATAAACTCACCTACACTCTCACTGTCTCTTCCTCTTATCTACTCACAGATATCACTTACTCTCTATTGTCCGTTACAGACATTGAGCGAGATTGAGAGAGAGTGGAGAGTGAGATAGAGAGAGAGAGAGAGAGAGAGAGAGTGAGAGAGTGAGTGTGAGTGTGAGTGTGTGATAGAGTTACGTATTCTCTCGCATTTTCATGTATACACATATATATATACACACATACACACTCTCACACTATCTCTCTCTCGTATATTTAGGGTGTGAGTTGCACGAGTGCGATCGTTCGTGCGGGTGTGCGTGTGTGTGTATTTGACACCTGTAACAACCCCCACATAAACATACATAGATTTCCACACACTCATACCCACTCCCCCTCTTTCTCTCTCTCTCTCTCTCTCTTTCGTTTGAGAGAGAGAGAGAGAGAGAGAGAGAGAGAGAGAGAGAGAGAGAGAGAGAGAGAGAGAGAGAGAGAGAGTTTGAGATCAAAACAAGTCCCAAAAGGCAAAAGCTTTGACATATCAATTAGACCAAACAGATCTCTAAACTCGAAAATCACAGACAGGAGGACAAAGACCGTATGTTACCAGTTCCCGATCACGAGGATGATTGAACCGACAAGTAGAGCCAAATCTACAAAGTCCAGTTCTGATGTAATAAGAACAGTCAGGCTCTCCTGGTCGTTCAGGGTAGGAACCAGTTTCCATAGTTTCATCCGAACTCAAATTCATTTGCCACATTGCATCTGATCAGAACCCCCAACACCCCAAAACAAGAAGAAATTGAGATTAAACCCAATCCGCCAATAACCAAAATAAAAACTTTTCCGATCAAAACAGAGAAAAAAGAAGAGGAAGAAAGTGAATGGACCTTGATTCATCAAAGGTGAGAGAGAGGACATGGGAACTCCGGCATTAAAATCCATAGACGTGAAGAAGAAGAATGTCTCCGATGATGATGATGATGGTGGTAATAAGCATCAGACATTATACTGTCATCACTCTCAATGATTCGCAGATAACCGATCTTCTTCCGACAAGAAAATGGAGTGTAGAGAGGTAAATGACAATGGAGGAGGAAGAAGACATAGAAGAAGAAGAAGAAGAATCGTGTAAACAGAGAGAGATGTGAGAGGAAGTGAAGAGAGAGACGAAAAGCAAAAAAGCGTTCTCGTCTCACCTCCACACAAATGAAACAAGAAATTTTCTGAAAACAAAATTAATTATTTCAAAGTTTATGTGAATGCTATGACGGATATACCCCTACTGATTTTTTTTTCTGTAAAGACCAGAGAGTCTGCCAATTTTTATTTTATCTTCTCCACCAAAATTGGACGGTAGAGAACACGTCAGACACTTTTTATTATCTTTTGTCCTTTTCCATGTGGTTTAATTCATTCATTTAATATTATTAGAGACATTGAAATTATGTAAAATCTCCTAAAAATGTTGAAAAGGACAAATCTGCTATTGTGCCAGAGATCATCAACCTGTGTTGGAAGTTGGAACAGATTAAACGGTCCACAATATTGGGTTCGATGGTTCTTAAACCGAATTTGAACCGAGGCGATTCCTGATATAAACACAAAAACCGAACCACAAACTTAAAAAGCAGTACCAGACATACATATGCTAGATTCTGTTACACTTTGGTTACAAAAATCTTTAACTGAAACGCCAAAAGGCAAAGATTAGGTATACTGAGCATGTGAGTAAACCTTGCTATGTGTGTACCTTCACACGTTTAATAGCTAATCTTGATTGGGTTGAAGCCTTGCTTTGGCTCTTTCGAGAGCCTTTAGTCTATTAGCTTCCATACGTACTCTCTGTTCCTCGGAAATGTTCTGAGCTTTCTCCATTGCCTTCAATCTATTTGCTTCCATACGTTCTCTTTGCTCTTCTGTCAGTTCCCTGCTTTTATCCATGTTTTGTTCATCTCCCGGTAGCCTCGAAGCATTATCAAAGATCTCATTCAACATACTGTCTTGAAAAGCATCAACATTGGCATCAGCATCAGCGTCAACATCAGTGCTCTTCGATGGTATGTTCTCTTCGTCATGACTTGGCTGATCCGTATCTAGGTTACCTGCAAAAGACTTTTTCATTACTTACATGATTGTAATGGAGTAACAGAAATTGAGCTTAAGTGGAATGAAGCCAAACTAGAAGCGTTTTCCTTTTCATATCAATTTTCAAAACTTATATAGCCAACCAAGTTCCAAGATTATCCAGCATTGAGAGAACAAAGAAGATTCAAGGGAGAAAAGCTGATCTGTTTGACATACCTTGATCATCATAAGGACCAGTATTGTCTTCCGGCTTTTCGTATAACTTGTTTGGATCAACTCCGCTGGCAACCCTTTCTCGCAGTTCGTTTATACAATTCTAAAAGGATAACAAATCAGTATTGTATCAGATATAAATGCAAAGCCAACATATCAATTGAGTAAACTTATCAGTGTATCAAGTACAAAAATGCTAAGGCAGTATAGTTATTAGTTACTGGCTTTAGGTAAAGTAAAGACAAAGGTATGAGCACAATGATCATAACCGCCTAACACGTCCCCAGATTCTAGTATAATTGGAACTTAAAAGCAACACACGATCCCTGACCAAAGAAGGAGACGAGCAATGTAGTTCTGATTTCAGTAATCTTGACAATCCACTGATTGTATACAATCAGTGGATATATTTTCAGCCGTCAAATCGAGATTCATCACTTTCAAAAATCACCATAAGGATGAAGGAGAATCCAAGGTGCATAACAAAATCAGAAAGAAAGGGTGGAGCTATGTGTGTACCTTGACACGTTTAGTAGAAGCGACTTGTTGCACTTTATGCACAAATTGATCAAAGGAATAATAAGGTAGCAAATGAGAGTGCCACTCACTGTACAGCCGTATCAAATTTCCCAAATCGCTCACCTATATAAATGATTCATATAATCCAAATTATATCACAAAATCCACAGCTGAATCAAAATTTCAAAAAAAAAAAAAAAGATAGAGAGAGACTTGCCTCTTTGCCACGGCCACGATACTTGAAGGATTTAGGGAAATAGCGAAGAACATAGCCGAGGCCATCCTCAGAGAGAAGCAATTCAGGAGTAAGCTTGGGCCTTTGAACTTTCGTCTTCGTCACTTTAGGAACAGGCCCTACGGAGGTTCCACTTTTCTTGGAGGATCTCTGATAGTCATTACTAGGGATCTGAGATGGAGCGGAAGAAGAAGAAACGGTATTATTGCCGGCGACCGGAGCCGATGATGGGCAATCGCGAGACCAGTGACCGGGACGGCCACACTTGAAACATCCCGTCGGAGCTGATTCCATTTTTTCACCTTTGGATCTCTTTCTCTCTCTCTCTCTCTCTCTCTTTCTCTCTCCCTCTCTGTTATCATTCAACCTTCCAAATCACATCTTTGGCGGCTTTTCTTTTTTTTCTTTGGCGGGACAATTAGATGGGTCGAAGCAGGCGGGTATTATCCGACCCGGTTTTTATATTGGTCATTACGCACTAGGCCCAATAAATTAAAGGCCCTATTGTTGTAATAATACCAATCTAATCACATAATGGTTTAGTAGTCTGTTCTGGGACAGATTAATCCACCTAGGAGCGTAAACTATTTATTAACAGGTTTTTAAAATTAGATTTTACAGAAATCTTAAGGAGAAGAATGGTTCTCCATGCTTTCGGGAGAAAGGTAAAACATTTTTAAAAAAATTAGCGGTGGCTTGGATTTGTCTACTTCATCTTCTTCCTCTCTTTCCCCTTTCATTTTTTCCCTTGTGTTTTTCTTTTTTTACGTCGGTCCTTCAATCTCCATGAAGGACCCGACCAATTGCTAATTTGTAAACAATATTTTTTTGTAGAAAACTTCCATCTTTACTCTGTTTCTATTTTGTTTTGGTAAATTATAAAATTGATTTTCGATCATCATGCATTGTTTTCCATGTTTCTCTTGTCCAAAAAACAAAAAATCTTCAACTACAAATGAGACTAGCGACAACGAATTAAGACCACATGGTATGTATATCCTAGTATTGAATCCTTTTTTTATTTTTCTTGTTTATATTAATATTTTCTTGTTTTTGAAGAGAGGAAACGGCCAGAGGAAACAGAGCAATCTGAAGGGATGACGTTGAAGACATTCACTTTCCGGGAACTAGCGACCGCGACAAAAAATTTCCGACAAGAATGCTTACTAGGAGAAGGTGGATTCGGTAGAGTTTATAAAGGAACCCTTCAATCTACTGGCCAGGTTCATTTTCTAAACTTGCTCTAAATTGAAGTTAGAATTAATTATTTGGGATATGATTCATCACCAAAGTTAGATATTTAGTGTGATCCCTCATTATAATTATGTTTATTTTGGGAAATGTAGGTGGTGGCTGTAAAGCAATTAGACAAGCATGGATTGCATGGGAACAAAGAGTTTCAATCTGAAGTTTTATCGTTAGGCCAACTTGATCATCCAAATCTTGTTAAGCTTATAGGGTATTGCGCAGATGGAGATCAAAGGCTTTTGGTCTATGAGTATATATCTGGAGGTTCACTTGAAGAACATCTTCACGGTATTAGATTGAGAGATTCTTATCCAACACATGTTATACGTTTTAGAACATGAAAAGGTAGGGTTTTTAATGTTCGTTTGTATAACCAAAATCAGGCCATGAACCGATGGATTGGACTACTAGGATGCAAATAGCGTATGGCGCAGCGCAAGGGCTTGATTACTTGCACGATAAAACAAATCCACCTGTGATATACAGAGATTTGAAAGCTTCAAACATTTTGTTAGATGATGACTTTTCTCCTAAGCTTTCTGATTTTGGTCTGCATAAGCTAGGACCAGAGACAGGTGACAAGATGATGGCTTTCTCTTCTCGAGTAATGGGAACTTATGGTTACTCTGCACCAGAGTATACACGAGGAGGAAATCTCACTATAAAATCAGATATCTATAGTTTTGGAGTTGTGTTGCTTGAGCTCATCACGGGTCGAAGAGCTCTTGATACCACTAGGCCTAATGATGAACAAAACTTAGTTTGTTGGGTAAGTAATAATAATCTATGAAAATTGTTCCTTTTAAAAATCATATATAATTGCTTACTTTCTGAACAATTCTTGATATCGCAGGCACAACCGATATTTAGAGATCCTAAAAGATATCCGGATATGGCAGACCCGATGCTAGAGAAGAAATTCTCAGAGAGAGGGTTAAACCAAGCAGTAGCAATAGCTTCAATGTGTGTTCAAGAGGAAGCGGCAGCTCGTCCTTTGATAAGTGATGTAATGGTGGCCCTTAGTTTCCTTTCAATGGCAACAGAAGATGGAATTCCAACATCAGTTCCTATCTTGTCTTTCAAAGACAAGAGTATGTCTATTGCCTTAAGTAGGCATGATTCAAATCGTCTTTCTCCCCCTCCGGAGATAGCGATGGAAGATGACAAATCCAGTACATCATCAGACGAAGAATCATCTTTGGACAGCGAAAAGGAGAGTGTGAGTAAGAAGAAGTATAACAAGAAACACGAAGAGGAAAACAACTCAATAGAATCTGATGATGGGTCTGATTCTCATTCTGAACATGAGAAGGACCAAGATAGTCTACCACATGATGAGAAGAACCAAGCTCAAAGCTTGAAGATAAAATATAGATATAGCTGGGAGGATATAGATGTCAGTGATGAAAGACTAAGCAGCCAAAAATCAAGTGACGTAAGCACTTCTTCATGCTATGATAGTGATATAAATCATGACCATGGTTTGCTTAGGAAGCATGAGAAAGAGGAAGAGGAAGAGCATACTCATTTTGAGCACATCCACAGCTCAAAAACTGATGATGATGATCAAAGTGTTTACTTCGATAATGATGATGATTCAAAAGATAACAATGGAGGCTCTTTGCAGCGAATAGAATCAAATGTTGAGATTGCTTCCTTTGAAGATGACAATGGAGGAGATTCTTTGCATCATATAAAATCAGAAGTTGAGGTTGAGTCTGATTAAGAGTGACGTTTTCAAAGTTTTTTATCCATCCATTGAAACTCACAAAAGAAGTTTAAATATTCTTTTGAGTTTATTGTTTTGAGAAAAAACTATTAGTTGGGGTATATAATATGACATACATACTGAAGTTTTTTCTTAACAAATATTAACCATCTCTCTTTTATGTATGATGAAGATGTTTGGATTGCTAGATAAAAGAAACAAGTTGTATTAAATCATATGATTTGATTGAGAAAACAAATCTCATCTTTTGTAATCTCCCCTTAACCATTGCTTCTTTTGAAAAGAATGTTAATGTTTTTTTCTTTAAACATACCATAAAAACAAGTGTGATGATAATACCATACCATCATCTTATGAGAAAATGTGAAATTCTAATCTTAATAATTAAACTTATCCCATGACTAATATATGATCAAAGATTAGATTAAAGGAAAGGAAATTGTCATTATATTAGTATCATTATATTTATCTAAAAGGGAAAGAATAAGATACTTTAACTGATAGGATAAACATAAATACATTATATATCCTAATTACAGGATTAGTCTTTGGATTTTCCATGAATTCGTCAACGAAGACAATTGTCAAAAAGTTATTAGTCTTCAGAATATTGTGAGGCCACTTAGGTTTACTTTTCTTTCATTGATTCGACCACTATACTTAATTTTACAAGAATTTTAATTTTGTTCCTTACCAAAAAATAAAAAAGAATTTTAATTTTGTTAGACAATGTGTTTACGTAAGGATTGACTAGCGAAAAAAAAAGGAGAAGAAAGTGTTTAGATTCGGACGAATTGTCAGCGGTGAGGATCTAGTAAACAAGCAGAGAAAACGACACGTGTCAGGATCTTGGAGATTCCTAAAGTGAGAGCCTAGGTCCATCCCTAAAATCCTTTTTTAAGGTTTTTCCATTTTTTAAAATATTTTGTTCAAAGCAAATCCCAAAGGAAGAAGGAAGGATCCTAAAAAAACAGAGTCCGCTTTTCAAAGTTGTCTCCTTTAACAAACCAACCCCACTTGACCCCTTTCTCCTCTCTATAAAAACTCTTTCTTTCTTTCGTTCCTTCTCATATCAATTCCCATCACATCTTTGGTGTCTTGCTCTGTTTCTCTTCTTTAACCTCTCTGTTTCTCTTGATTTCGATGTGTTTGATTATGGAATCGGATGAACACAACAGCGACGGTGATGTTTTAGCCCCGCCGTTTAACTTCTCCATGGTTGAAGATGGAATTTACCGATCTGGGTTCCCTCGACCTGACAATTTCACTTTCCTCAAAACCCTAAATCTTCGTTCCATCATGTAAGTTTTTTTTTACTATCTTCTTTCTTTATATACTTGTCTTTGATTGCTTTGGATTAATAATGGAATCGTTTGTTTGATTTACCAAAACAGTTATCTGTGTCCTGAACCATACCCAGAGGAGAATCTCAAGTTTCTTGAGGCTAACAACATTAAGCTTTTCCAATTTGGTATTGAAGGCAAAACGGTGCGTTTATTTGTTCCCCTTGACCGCTCGCTCTGTGTTGATGATCATCAATAATTTCCCTTTATCTTTTTTCCTGACGTCGACTCGTTTGTGAATTTGCAGGATCCTCCTACTCCTATGCCCAAAGATACAATTTTGGATGCTCTCAAAGTCTTAGTTGGTAAGGATTCTAACAACACTTGAGTAATAATGTCTGCAGTCTCTTGTTAGTGTTTTGTGAGTCTTTAAAGTAGATTACTTTTGTTTCTCTGTAGATGTAAGAAACCATCCAATTCTCATTCATTGCAATCGGGGAAAGGTAATTTACAATTTAGCCTTATCTTCGTTATTCATTACAGGACACTCATGGTTGGTTTTTGCTTTTGTCTTTTTAGTCTTGAACAGTATACTCTTTTGGTGGTCTGTTTAGGAGAGATTTAGTTTATGCAGAGTATTATACTCTCTTTGGTCATTGGTTATTTACAGGAGACTCATGATTTCAACTTTAATACGATTGCAGCATAGGACAGGTTGTCTAGTGGGATGCTTAAGAAAAGTTCAGAGCTGGTGCTTATCATCGGTGCTCGAGGAATACCAGAAGAACGCGGGTATAAAGTGGAGACAAATGGACTTGAATTTTATAGAGGCGTTTGATACAGTGAGCTTGAGAAAGTGTCTCTTGAGCATCATGTATCGCTATCACGGCAAGAGGAGGAGGTTAGCGTATGAAGAAGAAAATGTCCAGACACCTAAACCGCAGGCTGCTAAAGTTTAAAAAGAGAGCAACCAAGTGCCGATATATCTCAGGTTTTAATATTGAGTTCCGATTCAATGGTGACTGGATGATTCTTTTAGGAGGATATGTTTTAATTAACCGCAAAGTCTACAAAGTTTGATTTTTCTTTTGTTTTTTTTATAAGAAATCGAAATGTACAGATAGGGTTATTCTTCATTACAAATTGTTGCAGAAGGGGTTGTTTTAACTTTGATGAATGTTTAAGTTGTAAAATTAAAATTAAAATATTCTTTAATAAAAGTTATTACACCATGTAAACTTTGCAACCACGATATATAATATTATCTGATTCATGTTCAAAGAACTGAATGTTGAAAGATCAAAATGTGGGTAGTATACTTTCGTTATAACTTATAAGATAGATCAATTATTAAGAAAAGGAGAAAACAGAGGAGGTTAAGAGTATCGAGTCAGCATCTAAACCATGTGCACTGGAGGACAAGGTTTCTGACTATCTAGCACATGTGTTCGGAAAAGTATTTATGTTATTAAAGATGATTAAAGATAATCCAATTTGATTAGCACTATTTAACTTATAAAAAGCCTTATTCTTTCCACATACAAAAGATATTATATATCCAATTAGCATCAGTCTCCTCCACGTGATTGAACCATCTCATCGGCACTTATAGAAAAAGTGTGCAAACTATAATTGACATTTTCAACGTAACACCAACATTGACAAAGAATAACAAAATGTCTGTCGGTAGCACTCAGAAACTAGGAATCATCACTTACCTAGAAATCATCACTGACCTAGATTCATCACTTCAGAGTGACAATTACTCACTCATTCTTATAATTGTAGAACTAGGAAAATTTCATGCCTTTATATCTGAGAAATGACGTGCTTTGCAAATCATCCTGACCTATCAGTTTCCGCTGTTTATGTCTGAATAGAAACAGAGTAGTTGATTTTAAAACAAGAAGATGTCTGCGCATTGATGCGCTCTCAGCTTCAGTTGGCAACAAACTTCAAGCTCCTTAATCCTAACTCACAAATTAGTTAAACCACACGAGTTTGCAGAATTACAATAAACAACACAATCCTATGCTTGCTTTACTTAAGACCACTCTCTTCTTTATCAGCACAGATTCATATGCCCTTAAAATGTAATACCAAAACAAATAAAACATAGAGACTAAAACTACAAAGCTTATACCAAATGACTCTAGTATGAGAAAGTGTCAATTGACACAGTTTATTGATAATGAACTCCCCTCAAATTTTCGGAAAATAGCAGATAACAAGTATGAGATCATAAAAAAAAGGTAGAAACCATAAGCATCATCAACAACATGATTCATTTGGGGGTAAAGAGTAGCAAAGTCATAATCTTTTAAATTTTCACAAAAAAATGATACATAGGGGTTACTTCTTCAAGCTTCCCCTGATACCAGGTTTAGGTTTTGACTCAGCAACTGGTGCTAAAACAGCATGGAGATTCACGAGCTTTGATTCATCATAAGTGAGCTTAGGATGCTTGGATTCGTGATGGATCTGCATAGTCTTTAGATCCGGAGCCGTAATTTTGCAGTGAGGACACTCGTACTTAGCGTGACCTCCTTTCTCTTTTCCGGTCCTGTCAGCGATTCCAGCTTTTCCTCCTCCTCGATTCGTCAACGCAGCATCGATCTTCGCTTGAATCTCCTTCGCCGTGTGCTTCTTCGGCTTCGCCTTACCAGTCATCTTCAACGGCGGCTACGAAAAGGGATGATTTTGCCAGGAAGGGAGAAGCCCTAACCCTAACCCTAACCCTAATTGTGCTCCACTCTTCTGATTAAGACGCGAGAGCCGATCTGAATATATATACTAACTTTATTTTAAAAAATGGAAATAATCTTATCTGCTTTTGTTAGAAGGGTTTTGGTCGTATGCGGAGAGGTTCATGGTAATAACTGTGGACCTTTGATAAAAATAAACACAGAAAGGTGGAACGCATCAGTCATCACCACATGCGCACAACCACTACCAATGTCTGCTTCTTCTTTATTTAATCTCCCGTTGATGCGCCTCAGATCTCTCGCTCTTTCGTCGTCTTCTTCTTTCCAGTTTTCACATCGTCCTCTATCATCGATCCGATTCGTTCTTTCACCGGGAAAGTTACCAAATTTTCGTGCTTTCTCCGCTACCGCTATGACAGATACTAAGGATGCTGGGATGGATGCTGTTCAGAGACGTCTCATGTTCGAGGATGAGTAAGTCTTTGATTCCTGATTCTCTCTTCTTTGGTTTCAATTTCTGGGTGTTGCCAAAATTGTACCTTTTGTCTGCAACTCGTGTTCTCTTACCTGGTTTGTCGTTATCGTTGGGTCGCAGAGAAAATGGAAGTGAAATTGACTAAATTAGGTTATGGGATTTGGACTCTCTTTCGATTAACGATGGTTCAGAAACTTACGTCTATTTATTTGTCGACTTTGATGGAATAATATATGAGTTTTAGATATAGTAATTGTTAGGGGTCTTCCATTTTTTTCCCTGTTCTGGTGGTTACTCATATCATGCAAAAAAGGTCAACGCTTTAGTGTCTTTTGTGAAAGATTTGTTTTGGGTTTTTGATGTGTAGTATAAGAAACTATACAATTGATTCATCTCTTCGTTTTCAATTTTGCTTGCAGATGCATTCTTGTTGATGAAACTGATCGTGTCGTGGGGCATGATAGCAAATATAACTGTAAGTGTACTTGGTTTGAGTCTCGTCCTATAACTTAGTGTTTTCCATTGAAATTTATTTACCATCCTCTTATGAATGAAGTCACTGAACTTAGTCACAGTTGGGGGAATCGAGATTTAACGTAGCGTGGTTGCTTTGTTTTAATATTGATCTTAGCCCTCTAGATCGCACCTTTGAGTTTCCATCACATTTCGTAGGCCTCTCTGTCAATTCGCAAACATATTATTTCTGGTTTCTATATTTGATTTCTAGTTTTTGTTGTTTCTGTTGTTGGGCGTGTTCTGGTTGTTGCATATTCACACTAGTAACATTCTCAGTGTCTACTAAGCTTGTAACTTATCCTTCCTTAAGCGTTTGGACGTATTATAGGTTACTTTACCTTCCCGTATTGTGCCAATTTAACCAGCAATATAAGATGTTGCTGCTGGAAAATAGTTGAAGAATTAGCTATCCTCTTGGTTTTCTTTAGCATATTGTTTTATCTCTGTCTATATCTTGTCCAAGATACTGATTACTTTTCAAATCTGCAGGTCATCTGATGGAAAATATTGAAGCTAAAAATTTGCTTCACAGGGCTTTTAGTGTATTTTTATTCAACTCGAACTATGAGTTGCTTCTCCAGGTATCTACATATGAGTGCTTTGAAGTCTATATAAGTCAAGTTCTACATATGAGTGCTTTGAAGTCTACTAGTCTATATAAGTCGAGTGCTGTATAAAAATGGCTCACATGCTTGTGACTAGGCATGGTTGTGTCTTTATCTAGACTCACCTTTTTGTAGAGAAAACTAAGCTCAAAAATATGGGAGGTTAGAACATAAGCTTGATTCTAGAGATTTTGTTCCACATGTTGGATGTTGCTATGATGATGGGATGCTCTAGGGATCTTCGCTGGTTGGTGGGTCTTAATAAGCTAGCTCATATGCCATCTTTTACTGAAACCTTTCCTCTTTTCAACAGCAAAGGTCAAACACAAAGGTTACATTCCCTCTCGTATGGACAAACACTTGTTGCAGCCATCCTCTTTACCGTGAATCGGAGCTTATCCAGGAAAATGCACTAGGTTGATATCTACTGGCAAAACAATTCAGTACTTATTAGTATCTATGTAGCAAACTGTAGCTTCCCTTAAACAATGAGCTAACTGTTTGTATCATACCCATCAGGTGTGAGGAATGCTGCACAGAGAAAGCTTCTCGATGAGCTTGGTATTGTAGCTGAAGATGTACCAGTTGAGGAGTTCACTACCTTGGGACGTATGCTTTACAAGGCTCCTTCGGATGGCAAATGGGGAGAGCATGAACGTATATATATATATATATATATTCTTTCTCAAGACTCTTGCTTCTCATTTACTTGAATACAATTACAAAACATTAAGCTTCTTCTGTGTTGGCCTGCCTTTTGCAGTTGATTACTTGCTCTTCATCGTGCGGGATGTGAAGGTTCAACCAAATCCAGACGAAGTAGCTGAAATCAAGTATGTGAGCCGGGAAGAGCTGAAGGAGCTGGTGAAAAAAGCAGATGCAGGTGAGGAAGGTTTGAAACTGTCTCCATGGTTCAGATTGGTGGTGGACAATTTCTTGATGAAGTGGTGGGATCATGTTGAGAAAGGAACTTTGGATGAAGCAATAGACATGAAGACCATCCACAAACTCTGAAAATTTTCTTAAGATTTTGGATAACTTTATCTTTGTCATTTTTATCTTTGTGATGATAATAATTGGGAGATGTGTTAAAGACTTTTAAAGATTCCAAGCACATCAGGCAATAAAGTCTTCATTTTTATTTGAATTCATGAATTTCTGTGAATGTTCTAACTTCTAAGCCTTGTAAACTTGAACTTTACATGGCTTTTGCGATGTACAAAAAGCATAAACAGAGGAGAAAAAGGTAACAAGGAAACAGAGTCGAAACCAGAGAAAAGGCAAACGCGAAGATTCCTTTTTTTCGAAGCCTAACCAACCCACCTTCGATTTGATCTGGTTTACATAACGTTAAAAGTCCATATTTTAATATTAGTGAATGACCAAAGCAAAGTATGTTGATGACTTTTTGTTCTCCTTTAAATAAAGGATCATCATCTTCGTTTCTCTGAGACTTGTGCACACAGAGTCTTCGTTTCTTCATCCCAGTTTCTTCTGTTTCAGGTAAATGAAATGAGATTCGATCTATTCCGATCCCTTCTATTTGTCCAGATGGATTTTGGATAAAAGTTTGTAACTTTCCTTGTGGGTCTAATCGATTGGCCTGAATATATCATCATTTTATCCAGATTAATCACTATTTTATCTTAACTTGAGTGATTTGTATACATATTACTTTTTCTGATCATAATCCTTTGTCCAGGTGAGAACAAAAATGGCGTTTGTGACCACTGCGGAAGTTTGTGACGCGAATCAAGAGATGATTCGTAGTGGCCAGCTCCGAGCTCTGCAACCCGTCTTCCAGATTTACGGTCGTCGTCAAATATTCTCAGGTCCAGTAGTTACTGTCAAAGTTTTTGAAGACAATGGCTTAATTCGTCACTTCCTCGAAGAGAAAGGTATTTTAATAATTCTTTCTAAATAAGATTTCATAAATACTGATTTTTTTTACCTTTAGAGATTATGAGCTGCCAGAGTATCATAGACATCGTTTAGATTCAATTCTGGTTTGTTACTTAGTTGTTAAATAGCTGCAATCGTTTTTTTGCTTGAAACTATGTTTGAAGAGGTTTAAGAACTACTGCGCTGCGCAGTGTTTATTCGTGTTCAATCAATTTGCAAATGGAAAATTTGTGATGAGAAAAAGGGGTGCTTCGATTCATTGTATTTAGTACAAACCAATGTGTCTCTATATTATTACATCAAAAATCAAGAACTCGTTATAGATGATGGTAGTGGTGTGATGATGAGGATACAGGATGTTAGAAATATCATATGAGTTTCACCTTTTGGCTTACCAATTTGTTGAATAGCCTAAATCAATTTAGTGACTATAGATGAAATGGGTCTTTTGAAAAACCTGTGTCTCTTTACAATAAATCAATCTGCTCTCTGTATTTTTCACATGTATAGCTCAGTAAATGTTACAAATGTTAAAAAAAAAAACAGGCAATGGAAGAGTTCTTGTGGTGGATGGTGGAGGGAGTTTACGATGTGCGATACTTGGAGGAAACCCAGTTGTACAAGCTCAGAACAACGGATGGGCTGGGATCATTGTGAACGGTTGCATCAGAGACGTTGATGAGATCAATGGCTGTGACATTGGAGTGAGAGCTTTAGCTTCTCATCCAATAAAGGCGAGTAAGAAAGGACTTGGTGAACAAAGAGTCCCTTTGAACATAGCAGGAACTCGGATTTGTGATGGTGAATGGCTTTATGCAGATACTGATGGTATCCTGGTTTCTCAGATCGAATTATCTGTTTAAAAGTTACAAGTGTTGTTGATTTTTGTTGAATCTCGAAGCTGCGGTTGAGTTTTGAGCTTTGTGTTTCTACTTTAATATCAGAGTAAAAGTTGAATCATTACCATTGAATCAGTTTGAGTTTGTGTGGAGTTAAAGAGGTTGATGTTGTTAGTACTTGGAATCACTGTTTTTCATTTTTTTTTTATTAACTGTGAGGTTGTTGATAGTTGTGGACGTAAACCATATTTGTGAACCTCTGTTTGTAGCACTAGAGCTAAAAAAAGAAGAAGAATTGGTCTAAAGAACAGAAACCAAAGATTTATAACCATTGCTTCACTTTATAATGTGTCTTTTCTAGAAGAAAGATTTCCATCTATTGGCAAAAGAAGATGGTTCAGATGCAATTTGAACCACCTAGCAGTTAATATTGTTAAGACAGCTCCAGGAGCTTCTATAACATATATGTAGAACTATAAGTACAGATCCTTGAATCATGACCAGAAGATAAACAAGCTTCACTGTTTTCCTTCACAAGTTAACGGAAATGGTGATAAATGATAATGACAAAGGACAATACGAGTTGTTGTTATACATTTTTCTGAGTTTCTGATTTAATGACTTCAAATCTGTTATCTAGAAGTTGTAACAGTGAGAAAATATTAAGCTTGAAAATGAACAAAAATGTGTGCTGGTCTTAGACTTTCCTGGTGATGGAATCTTATCAACAAGGTAGAAGAGAAAGGGAAGCTCACACAGGAGAGCCGGTGAGAACCGCTTAGCTAACAATCCGGTTTTGATGTCCGGTTTCATTTATGGCAAATCGGTTGGCAAATCATGTATGGCCTAAAGTTGGGCTTCTTCTTTTGCATGGGCCTTAAGTGAGCCGTGATAGTGGGCTTTAGACTTGATTAAAGAAGTTCAGTCTTCCGGGTCCGAGATAAATATTTTAGGGCTAACTGATATTATATTTTCCCCATTTTGGTGTTTTCTGATATTCGACGGAACCGAAACGAAACCGGCGAGACTCGAGAGAGAGTGAGAGGAGACCTTGGTTGGCGTCGAGCAAGCAGGTGATATACGGATCCCATCAATCTCTGCGGCGGCTTCAGCTCTGTAAGTGTGTAATAATGGCAGCGGAGAGATCTACCATCACTCTCGGAGGGAAAGGATCGTCTTTCACTTGTTCCTCCGTTTACAAGATTGCTTCTGGCCTCGCTAGTGTACGAATCGACTCTTCTGCGATCGAGAGATTCTCCACTAGAAACACTCCATCGGTTAAACGGCTCTCCTTTGGTATCCCTGAAGGCTTAACGGACCGAGAAACCCGAGCTTCTTTGGCTGTAATCTTAAACAAGCTCATTTTGTCGACTTCTGCTCCTCCTTCTTCCTCCACCCCTCGTTCTTTTCTCCCACTTAAGATTTTGGACATTTTGAATTCCAATGCTGAGAGTTTCGATTCCGGTGAGATTGATTTGACAGAAGGGGAAAACACTGTGTTGGAGAAGTCTTTTGCTTCGTTGATTGGACTCTGTTCTATTATAGATCACAAATCAACTTCTCTTTCCCAGATTGTGGATTCTGTTGCTGCGTTGAGTTGTGAGGTTACAAAGGCTGATATAGCTTCGTTTAGCTCGTTGGATTCTGGGGATGGGAATGGTGATAAAGATGTGATTGGTGTTGCTGGTGATCTCAAGGTTTTGCTTAACGGGTACAAAGGTACAGGCAAATTAGAAATCGAAGAGATTTCGAAAATTCCTTGGATTCACGGGAAATTCAGGTATGCGGTGAAAAGCTTGCACTCTGATGCTCGGAGAGAATTGAATTCCGGTGTTAAAGGAGGCAAAACTGGATCTGGAAACACTGGAATTGGTGAGGCTTTAGGAACAACATTGGCACCTTTGTTGACAGCCATTAAAAACTTAGGAGTATGTTCGTTCCTTCGTTCTAAGCTCTGTTTTGAGTCTATTGGGAATGAGAATCTGAAGAATGCTTTGTCTCAAGTCTTCGAGAACTGCTGTGTTGAGAATGAAAATCTAAAGAGTAGCTATAAGTTAGCTTATACTGCTCATGTGGAAGAGGATTACAGCAGGTTTGCTCATGAACTGAATGCGTCTCTGGGAATCGTATGGAGAATTGTTGGTTTGGAAGCAGTTGCTGCCTTCTTTGCTCTTGCAGGTGGAGAATTGTTTGTTCAGAAGAGGGGAGATGCGGAAAAGGAAGAGTCGAAGACCGATAAGAAAAAGAAGAAGAATGAGAAAAAAACAGTTGTGGGGAAGGGGACGAGTCTAGTTATCCAGTTTATCAAAGATAGATTGGTGAGTAACGAGGGAGCAAGTGATGTTGACCTGATGAATTATTTGAAGCAGTGGGTGGAACAAATCTTAAATCTTTTCAACCCTGAGGGTCACGGTTTTGATAGCTTCTTGGAGAAAGTGAAAGAGATTGTAGAAAGTAATGAAAACAGGAGACTTCCCAAGCTTCCAAAGGTAAATTACAATCTCAAAGATGAAGAATGTTTAGGAGGCCTCAAGTTAATTTCTGATTTGTTTGATTCTGTGACAGGGAACTCGAGATTTCGCTAAAGAACAAATGGCAGTCCGAGAAAAAGCATTTTCAATTATACAAAACGTTTTCAAGAGGCATGGTGCTACTGCACTTGATACTCCGGTTTTTGAATTGAGAGAGACCCTTATGGGGAAGTATGGAGAAGACTCGAAATTGGTTTATGATATTGCTGATCAGGTGAAACTCATCTCGGCTGCTGCAATTCCATCAGTTCCTTTGAAAATAATTTGTCAAAATTTTATGCTCAACTGAATATATTTAATTGCAGGGTGGAGAGCTCTGCTCTTTACGGTATGATTTAACTGTTCCATTTGCACGGTATGTCGCTATGAATGGAATCACATCATTCAAAAGATACCAGATAGCAAAGGTATACAGAAGGGATAATCCATCGAAAGGGAGATACAGAGAGTTTTATCAGTGTGATTTTGATATCGCTGGTTTGTTTGAACCAATGGGACCTGATTTTGAAATTGTCAAGATATTAACTGAACTTCTCGATGAATTGGAGATTGGAGATTATGAGGTAATAACTTAGTTGAAAGTCCTAATCATTCCTGGTCAGTTATGTCTTTGGCTATGTTCTTGATTCTGGTTTGTTTAAATAGGTGAAACTGAATCACCGCAAGTTGCTTGATGGAATGCTGGAGATATGTGGAGTACCTCCTGAGAAATTCAGAACCATCTGTTCAAGTATCGACAAGTTAGACAAGCAATCATTTGAGCAAGTGAAGAAAGAAATGGTGGAGGAGAAGGGCTTGTCTTCAGAGATTGCAGACAGAATTGGCAACTTTGTTAAGGAGAAGGGAGCTCCTTTGGAGCTATTGTCTAAACTGAGACAAGAAGGGAGTGAGTTCTTAGGGAACCAGTCATCAAGAGAAGCTCTTGATGAGTTGAGTATCATGTTTGAAGCTCTTGAAAGATCAAAGTGCAGTCGCAGAATAGTGTTTGATCTAAGTCTAGCAAGAGGTCTTGATTACTACACTGGCGTCATCTTTGAAGCCGTTTGTATAGGAGCAGAGGTAAAACCCGGCTTGGCTTCTTGCAATTCAGTTAGAGAAAGTTTATGGTGATTGATTTATTCCTTCTGCAGGTTGGATCAATTGGTGCTGGTGGGCGATACGATAACCTAATAGGAATGTTTGGAACAAAGCAAGTCCCAGCGGTTGGGATGAGCCTTGGAATCGAGCGAGTGTTTAACATAATGGAAGAACTAAACGAGAAAAAGAATCAAGTAACTTCCCAAACTCTTATGCTGTTTGTTTGTTGACCGGCCTTATTTTAAAAGAATGGTTTTTGAACTTTGTTTTGGTATGAATATAGGTGATACGACCTACGGAGACACAGGTATTGGTTAGTATAATGAAGGATAATAAACTAGCGGAAGCAGCGGAGTTGGTAAGTCAGTTATGGGAGGCTAAGATCAACGCAGAGTATCTTGTGAGCAAGAGGAAGTCGAAGCATTTTGATCGCGCCAAAGAATCTGGAATTCCTTGGATGGTGATGGTAGACGAAGCGGAACTCAGTAAAGGTGTTGTGACATTGAAGAAGTTAGTGAAGGGAAGTGAAAAGGAAATTAAGGACGTTTCTAAAGATAGTTTCGTTGGGGAATTGTTGAAAGAACTCAGTTGATCATACTGTGTTGCATTCGCGTTTTTGCATTTTTTTTGGTTGTTGCTGTTTTGAATCTAATGGGAAAACCATGACTTGACTGGTGGTTGGTTATTAGAGATGAGAACTTAAAGAGATTTTGATAATGTTGATGAGAGGGGTTTCCCGTATTTTAACTGTCTAGAGGATTGATATTATTAGTTGATAACCGACCTGATTGATCTTAATTAATGATTGATTGGTTCTTCGACAGATCGGTTGGTTTGTCGATTTTATGATTTGGCTAGCGATTAGTTTTGTCCTACGAAAATTTCATCCACAGTTATTTGCTACTTCATGAATAAAAAAGAGGTACAGCTACGATGAAATTTCACCAAATAAACGTTAACTAGGCTGACTAATTTTGTAAGTTTGTTTGGTATTTCCGGCTGTATAAGTTTTTTTTTGTTTGTTCTTAAAAAATATCTGATAGAAAGATGAACATCTTCAATTTGAAATTGTGAATGTTTATCATTATGTAAATGTAAACGCCAAAAAATTACGTTTCTATCTAAAAAAAACCTTATCCTGATTATGATAAAGGGACCCCCCTCAACATAAGTACTCGTGTTCTTGTTTCAACCTAATCTGCGATCTTATCAAACAAACAGAAAGAAAGAAAGAGAGAAGGTACGATTCTTTGATTGAGAAGAAGATAAGTAAGTGTCATCATAATAAGAACGAAAGAGAAAATGCTTTTTGGTTCATCATGACTCACGAGAGAGCCTAAAAATTGAAAGGACAAAAGAAAAACTCGAACAGGTAAGGGTTGTCTCTCTCCCCAACCTCAAAAACAAAAATGTGATCTGCATATCTGATTTTTTTTTGCATGAGAAGAGAAAATGGATACGTGTTGGTTTCTGTGCCTCCCTGCCGACATGTGGCTTTAAGTAACCAAGATCACTAAACTCACTCACTCGTGTTCTGTAATGTATGTATCATTCACACATCTCATGTTTCTTTCCATTGACTATATTGTCTCTACTCGTTTTCGCTTCCTACTCAAATATGAAATATCCCTCCTCTGTCTTGCATTTAGAGTTACATTAACAATGTACGCCATTCATTTTTTTTTAATCTATTCAAGTCCAAATTAAATTTGTATATTCTTTTTCATACCAATCATTTTTTTTTTTACGTTTGATTTAAAACTAATCGAACCGGATCAATAGAACAAAAATAATTAGATCATATATATTCTTATATAGAAAAGATCAGCGTTTTCTTCCCCCTACAATTAGTAGAATTCACCGTGGTTGGTTGGTTATTATTTTCTGATCTTCTGTATAGTTAGTTATAACACACACAAAAATACCAATATGTAAATCATGGATTAAATTCTGATTAAGACCCTCATGGGTATGATTGACTGATTGAGAGACCTCCTTATATAATAATTTTGATCTATAATATAAATGATCTGTATTGGATTTTTTTTTCTTTTTAATTTTCAAAAATATAAATAATTTGGTCTTATTATATAATATATTCTAGTGGATGTCGGGAAATTATGTGTAAGAAACGTCTTATCCAACCCCATGTTAATTGTGCCAGCCTGAAACCAAAAATAAAAATATCCATAAAATCACACAAATATATTAACACAAAGAAAAATAAAAAGAAGTCTCATTACATATATATTTTTTCATTTTTGTTTGTAATAGTATAAGTTCATAGAGAGAGAGAGAGAGAGAGTGACCCATCTCCATTACTGTTTCTATCTCTCTCTTCTCTCTTCTCTCTTCTCTCTACACACAAAAGTAGAAAGACGAAGAAGAAGAAAGAAAGAACGGGTTTGTAGTTGGTGGTTGCGTTTCTTTCTCGTTTTTAAAAAACAATTCATCTTTTCTTTTTCAGTTACCTTCTTCTCTTTAATAATCTCTCTCTATCTACGCACGCACGAACAGAATCTCAAGCTCTTCTCCTTCTCCTATTTGTTTTCCCCCGATTGAATCTGATTCTGAGATCTTTTTGATTGATCTGTATCCTTGTGAGTCTCCTTTCAGCTCGAATTGCGAATTTTCGCTGTTTGATATATAAAGTTTGATTCTTTTTCTCTAGTTCAATTATTGATTTTTCTTCTTCTTTTGATTGGTTGCAGACGAAGAAGAAACAGAGAAAGGAAGGGTTTTCATGATTCTCGTGTTTTGAGTCTCTTTCCCAAGCACTGTTTTTTTTTTAATATTGATTCTCATGTATAAATAAAACATACACTTCTCTCTTTGTTTTCCCCTCTTCTTCTTCTTCTTCTTCCTGTGTGTGTGTGTGTGGTGGCAATAGAAACAATCTACGTAGATCTGTTCCTTTTTCTCTCCATGGAAACTTTTGGGTTTAAATTAGTTTACAATTAAAATATTTTGAAAGACTCAAAAGGGTCAGACCCAGAAGTCTCACCTTTGCCTTTTTCTTGGTCAGCTTTGAAAGGCTTGATTTTTTTTTCTTTTTAATTCTGTTTTATCTGTTCATTCAATTTTGGCGATTTGGGTTTAAGAATCACTAGGGTCTATGTATGTCCTGGCACTTGTGATCATTCGTCAGTCTTCTTGCAGAAAGTAACTGGAACTAAAACTGAGGTTTGTTCTTGCAGACTGAATCATCTTTTGCTCTTTGTGCTGATCATTGGGGATCTAACAAAAAGGGTTTTTGTCTTCTTACAGAGATCTCTTTGCATAGTTTGAATCATCATCATTGCTCTTTGCGGGGAGAACCGTGATCTAAAGCTTCAATCTTTCTCACTGGAGGACCGTAGGGGTGATTGTACCATTGTTGGTCTGGATTGCCTTCTTAATATAATCAGGGCCCTTAGAATGGGGTCCTGTTTATCTGCAGAGAGCAGGAGCCCTGGACCGGGTTCTCCTTGCTCTCCTGGGTTTAGTGTGAGGAAAAGGAAGAACTCCAAGAAGCGACCTGGTTCTAGGAACTCTTCCTTTGATTACAGGAGAGAAGAACCCTTGCATCAAGTTCCAGGACGAATGTTCTTGAATGGATCAAGTGAGGTTGCTTGTATCTTCACTCAACAAGGCAAGAAAGGGCCTAACCAAGATGCCATGGTTGTTTGGGAGGTTTGTTAGATCCAAAGTTCCTCCCTTCCTTTTGTTTTTTCTATTTATGTTTTTCATAGTTTTTCTCTAACCAGTAATTGCTTTAGAATCTTTACTTCTCCCTCAAAGAGTTCACCAGATTGAAGTCTATGTACAATCACCAGATTTTCTTGGCTCTAATACCCATCTATGCAAATGATTCTGATTGTTTCCTCTTTTTTGCGCCCAGAATTTTGGTTCGAGGACAGATACAATCTTCTGTGGAGTGTTTGATGGACATGGCCCATATGGTCATATGGTTGCAAAGAGAGTCAGAGACAATCTCCCTCTCAAATTAAGTGCCTATTGGGAAGCAAAAGTACCAGTTGAAGGTGTTCAAAAGGCCATCACTACCGACACCGTTAATAATGCAACCAACATTAACAATCCTGAAGATGCTGCTGCTGCTGCTGCTGCTTTTGTATCTGCTGAAGAAGAACCTAGGACATCTGCTGACATGGAGAAGGAGGAGAACAAGGACTCCCATCCGGAATTGTTTCAAACTCTGAAAGAGTCGTTTCTTAAGGCTTTTAAAGTTATGGATAGAGAACTGAAATTCCATGGAAGTGTTGACTGTTTCTGCAGTGGGACAACAGCTGTAACTTTGATCAAGCAGGTATTGTCTCGGTTTGGTATGCTTTAAGTTTAATCTTATTCACTGTTTCATGATCTTTATTATGTATTCTCTGCAATATTGCAGGGTCAGTATCTCGTTGTTGGAAATATTGGAGACTCTAGAGCCGTAATGGGTACAAGAGACAGTGACAATGCTCTTGTTGCTGTTCAACTAACTGTGGATCTTAAGCCAAATCTCCCAGGTTGGATGATCGTTCCTTATCTGAATGTATGCTGTTGTCCTGTGGATGTTTGATGGATCCGATAGTTACTTCTATTGGTTTCTTTTGCCCTCGTTTAATTTTGCAGCTGAGGCAGAGAGAATAAGAAAATGTCGTGGACGTGTGTTTGCTCTTAGAGATGAACCTGAAGTTTGTAGAGTTTGGCTGCCAAACTGTGACTCTCCTGGCCTTGCAATGGCACGTGCTTTTGGAGACTTTTGCCTTAAAGATTTTGGCCTAATCTCTGTGCCTGATGTATCTTTCCGTCGATTAACTGACAAAGATGAGTTTATAGTGCTGGCTACAGATGGGGTAATTTCACTCTCTCTTAGATGCATTTCTTTTCTGTTTGCAATTTTGCTTCTAATGTTATGTTTGTGTGATAGATTTGGGATGTTCTCACAAATGAAGATGTAGTGGCGATTGTAGCTTCAGCTCCATCGCGCTCCGCTGCAGCAAGAGCTTTAGTCGAGTCTGCGGTTAGAGCTTGGAGATACAAATACCCGACTTCCAAAGTCGATGACTGTGCCGCTGTTTGCTTGTATCTAGACGCCAACAACACAAACACCATATCTACATCGTCTTCCATCTCCAAACTGGAAGATGAAGAAGAAGACGAAGAACTAAATGCCACAATTGAGAATGATGATGCATCAGGACCAAGTGGTCTAGGCCGTTCGGGTACTGTCAGGACAGGGAAAGAGATTGCTCTTGACGAAAGTGAAGCTGAAAAGCTGATAAAAGAAGAGGATAACTTGGATACAGAACCTGGAACAGAGTACTCTGCACTAGAAGGTGTTGCAAGAGTTAATACTCTTTTAAACTTACCAAGATTTGTGCCTGGAAAGTGAAAAGAGAAGGAAGAGCTGAAGTGAAGAAGTTGAGAGGTGATATATCATATGAAATAAATCACCCAAGAGAAGGTACTGTGTCTTTTTGTTCTTTTCTTTTTTTTTTCCTTTTCAACTTTCTACATTGATCTCTATTCTTTCTTTTTGAGTCATAATTCATTGGTTTTGGAACATAAATTTTTGTCAATTTTGTCTTTGTTTTTGTCTTTCGATGTTTATGCTGTTTTTTGGTCTTTGTCAGTAAAGAAGAGTGAAAAACATCACATGTAATAATGGCTTTGTGTCTGTGATTCTGTGAAACAAACCCCTCAGGCTTAATTTTGTCAGTCTGTTGGGAATTTTCCTGTTCTTTGTCTTTTCAAAAAGCTCCAATTCCAACTACAGATTTGTGTCAACCTCTTCCTCTTTCTCTCTCTCAAAAACAAAAAAACAAATGATGGCAATTTTTTCAACAAATGGGATTTCAGATCCTTTAATGATAACAAACTTTGTTCCAAGAGGGGTTTAATCTACTATAAAGCCATGTTACAGAAGAAAGCGATTAAGAGAGAAACAAGTGTAAGAAGTTTTGTAATAGCTAAAGAAGACGACCATGAGAGGTTGTGTGCACCAACTGTGTAGATTGCTCCACTTGCTTCATCCTTTACTTGTATTCCTCCTGAGCCTGTGTGATTCAGTATTCATTACAGTCAAAACATGTACAGCTTCAAATCACGTAGCATTTGTGGCACAAAGACAAAGACACAAAGACAAAGATAGGATTTTTAATGCTTACAGTTGTGATTGGTCCATCCAATGACTTGGTTTTCAATATCGTAGACAACTAACTTGTTAGATAGGGCCATGTCTGCGCAGCAATACAAATCAAGAATCAAATGTTTTTTTCTTTTTCTTTTTTCTTCAGTAATTCAAGGATGAATGTCATTTCAGAAAGAGATATGTACCTCCAAGAATTGTTAATGATTCTCCTCCTTTAGTCTGCAATCCACCGTTTTGCCAGCCAAAGCACCATGTGTCTTCCTATAGTCAGTTTTTATGTCAGAACAAGAAAACAAGAACATGAACAAGGTAAAGAGTCGGAAAAGGAACAAAACTTACTCGAATTTGGAATAGATATTCCTGAGGATGAACGGCCAATGAAGCAGACTTGTCGAACTGGAAAGTGACAGTTGGGAACTTATCTAATCTGTGAATTTGACAGTTAAATTTCGAGGGTCAAAACATCAAACATCATATACCTGATGTATATAAATCAGTCATTCCATCAAATCCAGCTAAGCCCAACTACATTTCCATTCCAAGGGAAAAAAACAAATACATTTCCAGCAAATGACAGACAGTACCATTTCAAACAATAGTGAACTCTAAACACCGAGAATAACTAAGCGATGAGTCAGATTCTTACTTGTCTATATAATGGAAACAAGTAAACGACTCTTGAAATGTATGCAAAGTAAGCTCCGGATGTGAAGCCAAAATCTGACGAAAGCCAAGGGGAAAAAAAACAAAGTGTCAAGAATTTTACAGAAAAAGACAGAAAGAAATTCACAAGTAACATACATAGTCTTGACCTCTTTCATGAACGGATTAAAAACAGCATCAGGAAGATACACCAGAGTTGTACCACTATCAATAATAACTCCTTTGTCATCGCCGGAATCAAACGCATCCGAAGAAAGTTCTAAAACTGAATTACCAACTTCTATTGCATTGAGGTTGACACTATAGTGAGCTCTGTAAAAGAGTTACAAACAATGTAATAAATTCAAAACCTATTGAAAGGAGCAGCTTAAAGAAAAGGCATTCACTTACGATTTTGAGAGCATAGGTGTAGTTTTAACTTTCGGTGACACGACTTCTCCAATGGCGAATATACCGCCTCCATTGTTATTATCCAAACAATGTGCAAAAGACCTTTTGACCTTCCTTTGTGAAGCTAGCTGAGAAATAAACGACGAATTTGACTGTCCAAATCCCATTATCCCATCAACTGCAGCTTGGGATTCACCAAGTTGACCAGACTGTTTAGACCCACATCTGTACAAGACCAACATATATCGTTTAAAACTTGGCACAGTGCTTTAAGAGATTTGCAAGACTCGTAGAAGAAGAAAGCTGTTTGTCCTTAAACTAACCCGAAGATAATAGTTCCGTTGGTGGAACCGGTTTGACGATTTCCAGTAACTAGATCCAAATGTACAACATCTCTCACCAAGTATCCATTAGTAGAGCTCCCATCTCCATACATAATAACATATTGACAAGCAGAACCTGACTGACACTCAGATCTTTGGTTAACGTAAGAGCAAAAGGTGTCATCGCAGGAAATAGATTTTGCGGTGGACGAAGCATCCTCATCATAAGGTGTCAGCTCAACCTGAAAGATAATGAAAATATGAAATTGAAAACATTGTGTTTTTTTTGTTTGTTTGTTTGGAGGGATAAAACAGAGATGGTATACCAAATCACTTTTCCTAGGACATCTGATGCAACCAGCACAATTCACCCATAAGATATCACTTCCTGTATCAACTTGGACATGATAGTCTCTTGATGGAGTTCCGAGTCCGATTTTAGCGAAGTATAAACTGAGATTAAAAAACACCAAACAGCAAGAACAAGAATCAACATTTTACCATATCAGACACAAGAAGAAGATCATTTCATAGTCGAAAAACATTTGTGAGTCAGGAACCAATCAAGGAGTTGAGAATCTCAATAGATTCAAAATCAATTAAAAAGCTAAAAAAGTGTGTTTTTTTTTTTGCTTCTTCTTGAGATTCCACATTTATACAAGACAATAAAAAAGAATCCGACTTTTCTGTAAATCCCAAATTATAGGTTTGTCTCTTTTACAAAGAGGAAAACAAAATTGCCAAAAGTAGAGGTTGTGGTAAATGGCGATTCGAACCCAATAGACTCAGGCTGGCTATCGCCGCCGAGAGGAAGATCGATGGCGGAGAGGAGTCTAGAGTGACGGTGGACGTCGTGAGCTTTGAGAGCTCCAAGATCTTTTTCTCTTTTGCCGGCGAACTTGCTTCTAACTTCAAATACCAAATTCTCGGGAATCGTCGACGCCGCCGATAACTGCGGCTCAATCAGCAATGCTACAACCGCTACCGACAGCAAAACAGCCGACAAGAAGCACTGTGTCCGCCTGCTGAGATCCATTACCGGAGATATATCCCTAACTTATTAGTTGAGAAACTAAAAAAAAAAAAACCGAAAAAAGTGAAAGAGAAAAAATGTATCTTTGGCGGTGGAGTAAGGTTTAGGACAACGAGAAGAAGAAGAAGAAGAAAGAAAAATTGGTTGGTACTTTCCAAATAGTATTAAAAACGAGTAATTAAATATTTAATCAACGTATTGAAAATTAACTTTAAGACCGAACTAAATAAACTAAGTACAATTATTATTGTAAGAGATTCCTAAAATTAGTAGTAAATAAGATTCGAGATTGTGATTAACTACTTAAAGAAGGAAACTGAAATAACTGCTAGCTTTACCACTTTGGCGGCAATTTGTTTCTGCAAGTTATTTATTTTCTTCACTTGTCTATAAATTTAAAAAAATTCACATTTTACTATATGTTCCGTAATTATGATTTTTCCTTATTTTTAACATTGTGAATAGGCTCTTTTTGTTTGTTTTGTAACTTTATGAGAGTTTTGCTTTTAAAATCAAAACTATTAATTTGGTCAATGAACAATCATGCAATGCTGTTGGGTATTTTCTTCTAAAACAGTTAATGTATATATATATATATATATGGAAAATAAAAAGAAATCCCATATGTGTTGTCTCATAAGGGACCGAAACGTAATTTCAAAAGGAAAAACATAAATATCAAACGTAATTCCTCAAAGAATTCTACACCGCCCGTTCATCTATCACGAAACTAAGTAATTCCCGTAAGTACCCCCCAGTATCCTTTTTCATCCGAAGGAATTCGGAGGATAGTACCGTCTTTTATGTTATTGTATCCTCACACACACACACACACTCTCTGAGATCATTCAACTATTCGAAAATTTTAGCTTCATCTCTCTGTTTGAATTGCTGCCCCAAAAAATGCCTCTATCGCTCCGTCTCGCTCCCTCTCCGACGGCTTTAGCTCCGGGGACCGGCGGATTCGGTCCATCGAGGAAACAGTGCCGGATCCCTTACTCCGGCGTGGCGGCGACGAGGATTGGTCTGTGCTCATTGGATAATGGGAAACGAGGAGATTCCTCTGTTGTGGTGAGGTGTAGCTTAGAAACGGTGAATGTTAGTGTTGGGCAAGTTACGGAGGTCGATAAGGACACCTTCTGGCCCATCGTTAATGCCGCCGGTGAAAAGATTGTCGTACTCGACATGTACACTCAATGGTATGTACGAACTCAATTGATTTTTTGCGATGTTGAATCATTGAAAGAGCCCCTTTGTCTTATCTTTATTTATCTTCAATTGGATGAAAACTTCAAACATCTATTGTTTTCCCTCGGATTTTCATTGCAAAATGATGTGGTTTATTTAGATGCCTTAGTGAATATATTGGTTTTTGAAGAGTTACGAGTTTGAAGTCCATTCTACATTATGCTGCAGGTGTGGTCCATGTAAAGTGATTGCTCCTAAATACAAAGCTCTATCAGAGAAGTACGATGACGTTGTGTTTCTAAAGCTTGACTGCAATCCTGATAACCGGGTTTGTCTTCTCCTCTTTTACCTCTCCCTTTTGTTTTTTATGCTATACTAGTATCTTCAGATCATTCCCAACTAGGGTAATGGATTTTTTTGTTGTTGTTGTTGCTTAATTAGCCATTCAAACTCTTTATTGGTGCAGCCGTTGGCAAAGGAGCTAGGTATAAGAGTGGTTCCAACTTTCAAGATATTGAAGGACAACAAGGTCGTCAAGGAAGTGACCGGTGCCAAATATGATGATCTGGTTGCAGCCATTGAAACAGCCAGGTCGTCTGCTGCTTCCGGATGAACTCATCTCTATCATCATCTATTTTTACCATAATTGGTTGGTTGTACGTAATGTAAAATCTTGTGTTATCCCTATAGGTCAGCAAATGATTATGTGTAAATGTTTCAAGAAATATGATCAAGCAAAAGGTTATGTTTATCTATCATATATATATATTTAGATTTCAGTTGATTTCGGTCTGAAGGATTTCTAGGCAATTCGGAAACTTTGGATATGCTTTGGAAGAGTCGGTGCGTGCATCGTGTTATTGACACACACTCAAAAACAAAGTTCACGACGTAGCTTTAGTGATATTTTGACAGTAAAGCTATTGAAAAGACGAGAGAAAAAAAATGGTAACATGGGAATGGGAGACAGCATATAACATACCCAATAAGTTTGTTTTTACACACAGTACATAGTAAACAAGTCGGCTGAACGGAAAGGGGATGTTTCTACATAAAATGGAACTTAGAACGAAACCTGTATTCCCAACAAAGCCATTAGCTGTGACACAAACTCTGGGTGTCCAGGCCACGCTGCGCCAGTTACCAGATTCCCGTCAGTGAAGCACCTGTGGATTGGATCTGGTTCTAGCCAAGTTCCTCCTCCAAGTACCACGTTCAGTTTCACCGCTGGATAAGCAGTGCATTTCCTTCCCTGCACCAGCCAGTAATCAGGTCACATTAAGCAAAATTCCTCAAAGAACTGGTAGAGGGAATAAAAAAGGTGGGCATACTTAAATTAATCGGAGCCATACTGACCTTGAGGACACCAGCAGCAGCTAAGATCTGTTGTCCGTGGCAAATAGATGCAACTGGTTTCTCAGAATTCATGAACTCTTTAACTATATTAAGGACATGTTCGTTCAAGGCCAGATATTCTGGTGCTCTGCCTCCAGGAATGACGAGAGCATCATAACTCGAGGAAACTAGGCCATCAAAGTTAGTAGTTAAAGCAAACGTGTGGCCTGGTTTCTCACTGTAAGTTTGGTCACCCTCAAAGTCATGGATTGCAGTTGGGCAACGATCACCAGCCTTCTTCTCTGGACAAACCGCATCAACTTGACATCCTAAAGCTTGAAGGGACTGAAAAGGGACTTTGACTTCGTAGTCTTCCATATAATCCTGCAAAGTTCGAAAATAACCAGCACTATGATGTGTAAGAGACCCACGTGCGTAGTTTCATTTACCAACAAAACGTTTTCTGGATCAGGGAAATCAACGATCTTGATATGAAGTACCATCTAAGCAAAACTAACAAAAAACATGGCTATTAATAGATTGATGCAAAAAGATATGTTAAGGTTGCTTACCCCACAAAGAAACAAGATTCTTTTATTTGCTCCAGTTATTTGACCGCCCAGAGCCTTGACAAAAAGCTGGATAAATTCAGGATGGCCCTCATATGTAGCTGCTGTAATCAAACTACCATCAACAACACAAACATCTGGCGTTCCTGGTTCGACCCACTTGGCGCCTGCAGCAATAAGAGCAGGTCCAACAGTAGCATAAGCTGTGCACTTTCGACCATTAACCGTGTCTGCAGCTGCCAATATCAACTGCCCATGACAAATTGAAGCAACGGGCTTGCCAGATTTTGAGAACTCTTTAACCAACTCAACAACAGATGGAGTCAAGGCCAGGTATTCTGGAGCACGTCCTCCTGGTATAACCAAGCCATCATACTTGCTAAGGTCAACTTCATCAAAGTTTGCATTGAGCGTGAAATTGTGACCTCTTGACTCAGAATAGGTCTGAAGATGTTGTAAGAAATACATCAGAGAAGTTTTTGAAAGCGCACAGCTTAAAGAGACTTGTCTACAAGTAAACTAGAGTTCCTTCTCCTTTGAATTGAAATCATCCAATTTCGAAGCTCAAATGAAATGAAGCATTCAATCATATAAATTTAGCTTCAGTGAATTGTATATCAATAGATCACGCGGCTACACATGGAGATCGAGAGAGAGAAAGGGAGAAAGAAACCTGGTGGCCACAGAAATCGTGAACGGCGGTGGGGCAAGAGTCACCAGCTTTCTTTCCGGGGCAGACGGTGTGGACAGAGACTCCGAAAGCTTGTAAAGCTTGGAATGGTACCATCACCTGAGAGAAGAAGCCACATACATAAGTAACCAGCTGAAGCTGATTTATAAGAACAACGAAGTATTAGGATGAATAAGAAGATGACCTCGTAGTCTTCCATGTAGTCACCGCACAAGATCAAGACAGTTCTCGAGTTCGCCATTTCTCAGCAACGGCGATGGAGAGAGAGAGAGAGAGAGAGAGAGAGAGATTTTGTTTGAATTTGGAGAGATAATGATTCTGACCAGAGCGATCCGGTAACGGCGACATTTGGGGAGCACATGACATGTGGTCTCATTTACGCACGTATGCGACGAAATTTAAATAAAAAATATGTAAAAGAATTAAAAAAACCGTGAACGGCAGGATTCGAACCTGCGCGGGCAAAGCCCACATGATTTCTAGTCATGCCCGATAACCACTCCGGCACGTCCACTTGTCTGTACATCCTTTTCACTTTAACCCATATATATCACCTTTAGAAAAGACTTTCAACAAGCATACGAGAACTAAGACAAGTATGAAAGAACGCTGCCAGCTAAGTGATCTAAGAAGAAGTAACCCAGATCAATCGAAAAGTCACAATACTACAAACACTGATTAACTTAATGAGTGATTGATTACTGAGATATAAGAAAAAGAGTATCTCTAGTCCAATACTTGAATCTTATACAAAGCCATTGCCGATCTTTCTAAGTTCTTTAACTGTTCTCTAAATCACATTGCCGATATGAACAACTGAATTCTCGCCTGTCCTCGTTCCTTCTCTTCTGGTCCATCAAGATCTCCAATGTTGTCGTGATATTCCTGTCAAGGGTTTATGTTAGCAATTGCAGCAACCACAAAAGATAACATATGGGTCAAGGAGAGTTTACATTACAAATTTATGTCTCACAATCCTTAACACTTAAGTCTTATGGTTTCAGTGAATCAAATTGTTCAAATGTTTAATCCATATCAAGTCAAGTCAAGTCACTAATTAATTGGTGCCTAGACTACTTTTTAGGCGAGGGAAGAGAAAGAAAACCTGCAGGATCTGCTTGACATCGGTTTTACTAAGCTTCTGTTGCTTCAGTAGCAGTTCGATCCGCGCTCTCATTCCAGAATGCCTACATCAAGTATTGATAACAAATTAGTACATTGGAAGCGAAAGCTCAGAAACGTATCTTTCTGGTGGGGTGCTCTTAAGAGTGGGACTTACTCAGAACACCAAATATGTCCCAGAATAACAGCAACAAGCTGCAATTTCAGAGAAAACGATTACTCAAGATTAATAATCACTAAAAACAGAAGATAAAAGCAAGTATAAAGGCCTGTATATGTAATGTAGCATATGTACACATATGATGCACTTTTGCCATTTCCCAAACGGACATGAAGCTATATAAATTATACTTAGTCGAACCTGAAGACTGTAGAGGCCTGATTCTAGCTTCCGATTATATTTCTCATCCTCATCCAACTGAAAGGTAAAACAGTGAAATCAGTTCATAAAAAGATTCAAGCTCCGAATGAAAACATCAAAATGATGTAGTGAAAATTACCTCAAGGTCATCAAGCTCAAGCTGGTCTAACCTCTCGGCCTCTGATCTAACCCTATCAGAGTATCTGCCAAGTACAAATAATTAATGAGAGTGGAAACACAACTCTGAGGTTACTGCGTTTCACCACAGCTTTCACCACTACACTCATAAAGAAACCTTGGCTTTAAAATAAAATGCTTTAAAAGGTATATTATTACAGAGGAAACAGAACAGTTCTTTTACCTCATATACAGTTCCATGAGCCGGTCAATCTTCTCAAATTCATTCTCCACAAATTTACTTAACAAACGATCCCTCCTATTACCCCTTAGAATCCCAGCTGAAAGATACAGTCAACAGCCAAGAAAACCAAGAATTAACATCACGAACATGCAAGGAAAATACTTTACTTTTTCACATAAACATGTGACTTCCCTTCTTACCAAATAATGACGCAATCAGTGAAATAACTCGCTCCTCAAGCTCCTCTTTATACCGCTCCCTTTTGATCCTCTTGTTTAGTGGAATCTAAACATTCAAAGAACTAAAAAAAAATCAATATGCAAGTATGCCTCAGAATCGTCTCTCTCTCACGTTACTTTGATCTACGCAAGCATTTTCTAACAAAAGATACAGAATTCAATACCCAATAAGCCACTAGAGAGTCTATGAAAGGGATTGAAAAACTTGCCTTACCCATGAAAGCAGCAAATGCTGTTTTCAGTCCCATAACATCCACAAATCTCTCACATGCTGGTGGATAATTGGTCATGGCGAAGTCTAAAGCTCGAATTGCAGACCCGTAAGCATATTTCTTCTGCTTCATGATAATAATCATCAGCTCAACACCTTCCGCATTCACAAACCTCTCCTTGTTCTCCAATGGCATCAAGAGGCAACACAAACAATCGAATAGATTCTCTAACATCTCTTCCTCGTCAGGAGTTTTGGGATCCTTGGACTTATACATCGCCACACCTTCAAGCACAGCGTCTACACCATTCATCTGCCCTAGCCGTTTCTGATTCGCCGTGCTGTTTTGCAGCAGAATTGCAAGAATCTCAGACGCGTACTGCTTGATTCCTTCGAATTCCCTCACCTTAATCTTCGTCAGAAGCCACCGCAATAGTTTCGTCCGTTCACACACCAATTCAGCTACAGCCGGCTTTACTTCCACCAAATTCTCAATCACCGTCAATGTTGCGTATATAGCCGTCGCTTCGTCTGGGTCTGCCTCAGACAAACGACTCATATTCTGAACCAAGAGCTCGAGCACATTGTTTTCAACTAGCGCATCGATTAAGACACGCGCCGGCTCATCGTTATCCTCCAAGGCATCTTCGTCCGTCAGATCTTGCAGAAGCTGAACAACATCGTTGGCGATATCGGAGTTATCATGCGAGAGGAGATTCACAATCGAAGGAACCGTATTAGAAGCAACAAGGTCCGGGTAAAGCTCCGGAGCTCCAGCGAGAACCTTGAGCTTCTGAAGATCGTCGTGTAGGTCAACCTCCGAGTCAGCGAACTTTTCTGGATTCTCAGCATACTTGAGACGAGCAGCTATGTTGTCCCTAAGACGCCGCTCGAAGGAGAGGACAAGCTTTTTTAGGGTTTTAATATCAAGAGCTTCTACTGCATTGTGCGAAGACTTCTCAAGTGCTTCAAGGAGAGAAAGATCTACGCTGCTAGCTTCGTAACCATCAGAGCCTCGATACGCCGGCGGCGGCGAACCATGACCGGCGTCGATTGCTTTCCGTTTTCTGGTCTGATTCGAGACTTCCATGGCTATACTCTTTCCGTCTCAGACTAAGAATTTGATTTAGTAGAGGTGACGAGTTTGGACTTTAACTTGGGCTTTTATTTTGATGAAGACTATTCATTAGAGGCCCATTTACTAAAGGTGTTCCGAAAGAAGAGAGATATTGTATTTAATATTTATTTTTATTTTTAAAAACTTTTTTTATTTTTGTTGGGTCAAAAACAAATTCTCTCGTTCAATTCATGGCTTTTTGGAACTTGAAAAAAAAAGGAAAAGTTAAAGAACTTTATCCAAGGAGAAGATGGAAAACCCTACACACTAAGCAAAATCAGATCTTTTTTCTCTTCTCTTAATCTCTCTGACGGAGGGGGTAATCTCTAATTTGTGGTTCTCCGTTCGTCGGCGGGAGATTTTGATAAGAGGGAGAAGGGAAGATGGGATTTCTCTCCAATAAAATCTCCAGAGACGAAGTGAAACCAGGCGATCACATCTATTCATGGCGTCAGGCCTATGTTTACGCTCATCACGGTTCGATCTCACTTTATCTCTCTTTTACAGAGAGATACATATACATTCTACATTCATGGTTGATGCTAGATGATTCAGTCTCCAATTGTAATTGTCCCAATTCGATTATTTTTTGCAACTGTTGAGATTTTGCGGAAATTTCGAATTTGGGGAAGAGATTATTTATGATTCTTTTGTTTTGATCCAAATAAGTAGAAAACTTGTATGATATGATTTTAATAGCTATACAAGGCTAGATTGTGATCCTTGGTCGTTGTAAGAGAATGTGGTTGAATATTTGACTGCAACCTCGATGCTAGCTATTCAAGTTTTGTTTTAGACTCCATGAGGCTCTCTATTCTCATTGCTCTTTCTTGATCTTCACCATGTCTATATCAAATACTCATTCCACGTTGTAGGTTCTAATGGCCTGAATTTGACAATGGGATTACTGATATCTTTCTGGCATTGTTTTCTTTGTTATGTAATCTATCATGCTAACTTATATATGTGTATGGTTTGCAGGAATCTATGTAGGTGATGGACAAGTCAACCATTTCACTCGTGGGGATGGTCAAGAGACTGGAACTGGGACTTTCTTGGACAAGATCATTGTTAGTTCATCCCATAATCATGGAGACAGCCCATGTCCTAATTGTGGAGATCGATCCAATCTTGGTGGTGTCATCTCTTCTTGCCTTGAATGTTTCCTTGCCGGAGGTGATCTCTATGTCTTTGAATACAGTGTCTCCCCTGCTATTTTTCTTGCCAAACCTCGAGGCGGCATTTGCACTATAGCATCTTCAGATCCTCCAGAAGAAGCCATTTACCGTGCAAATTTTCTCCTGCGAAATGGTTTTGGTGTGTACAATGTTTTCAAGAACAACTGTGAAGACTTTGCAATCTATTGCAAAACTGGTTTGCTAGTGGCAAACACCGACGTGGGAAGGAGCGGTCAAGCCGCTTCGATTGTTGCAGCTGCCAGTGTTCTTCTTTCTTCGCCACTCAGGTTTGTAGCAGGTTTTGGTGGTCTGGCTGTGGCTGGCTATGGCATGTACTGTGCCAGTCGCCTGGTTTCAGATATAGGCATGCGATGGGATGTGAGCAAGGTGCCTGTGGAGAGACTAGTTGCTGATAAGTCAGAGATGGAAGCTAAACCGGAAGATATGAAGACCACTTAATTCTAAACTGCTCACACCTGTATAACCATACTGGCTCCGTTTGGGGAAGTATGATTTATCTCTGATTGTAAATGTTGTGGAGGAAGTAAGAGAATCTGCTTCTGCTGTATCGAATTGTGCAACTTTCTCTATCATGTGATTGTGAAACACTGAAACTTGATATCTGGTCAACTCTGAACTATGATGATTCACTTTATTATATACAACGTAATATTGAACATAATGATGCTTCGATACTTCTTTCACCTTCATAACAAGTTTTAAAAAGCAGTACAAACAGAGAGTGTCTCAGTCGTTCCCTTCCGGAAAGTTCACCAAGTATATGGCAACCAAGGTGACTGCTGCTCCGACTAGTTGCAATGAGGAGAAAGTCTCATCGAGGTACAGATACCTGGACATATCAGAAAACAAACAAAATTACTACAGAAACTTGTGATCAGAATCATAGATTTATCGTTTGCTGATTTTGGTCTTACCCAAAGATTGAGGCAAACATTGGTGTCAAGAAGGTGAGTGAGCTGAGTTTAGTTAGGCTTCCTGCAAAAAAAAAAGACATCATATAAGCATCAGAGATCTCAAACCCAAAGCAGCGAAAGACTTTCGAAAAGGCAGTGAAATAGAACCTTTAGTAGCACTGTAGAAATAAACACCGTAGCTAACTGCGCTGCCAAAAATGGATGTGTAAAGAAGTGCTATGACATCATTTGTGGATAGATCTTGCAGACTGCCGTTAAAAACTGGATCATGGTTTATAACGGAAACTGCCAAAAGAGGAAGGCCACCAATAACCATATGCTGCAGATAAATTTGAAACATGTTAGTTTGGTTAAGTTCTTGTAAGGACTCTACTAGACAAGCCATTGATCAGAAATGAGGAAAATTAAGGTTTGAATGGCCGAGGATGAGTATCATTACCCAACCGGTAGCCATAATTGGATCCGAGTACTTTGAGACCCATCGAACCATCACAGTACCAATAGCCATGCTTTGAGCTGCAAGAAGCATCCACCACTCTCCACTTCCCCACAAGGAAAAGTTATTACCATCTGAAGTAACTGATGGAACCTGTAGCGAATCAAACATATCCTCAAGTTGTAAAAACACTAGTAAAAATGTGAAATAGTAGCTCCGACTTTTCATATAAATACCTCAAGAAGCAAAAGTCCAGCAACGCCGAGAAGCAAACCTCCAGCTCTCACTATTCCAATGGACTCGCCAAATAGGAAAGATGCTAATACAGCTACAGTCAGTGGCTGAGAATCAATTATAACCTGCAGCGTGACAGATTAGCAACCCAAAAGCATTTCCCTATAACCTTCTCAGGCCTTGCAAAATACTAGAGACTAGAGAAAACAAAGGTCTCCAACTTTGGACAAGAGTTGGTCAGAGAGATCGAAAACAACTTACACTTCCTAAGCCAGCAGAAGTTCTCTGTAACCCTTGAGCAAGAAATCCCTGAAGCATTATCATCAACAACATCGTTCAGACAAGAACCTATCGACTTAAATAACTCAAAGAGTTCAGGTCAAGTAAGCAGACCTGGAAACAAGTGGCGTCCACAAGAGCAAAGAGAGCAATAGAGAGCCAAGCATTGATTCCTTTAGGCAAAGGTCTGCCTTTGTAAACTGCAAACGCGACAAGCAACAAACCGGCCGGAATTAACCGAAACGCGGCCACGAAGAACGGACCAGTAATGGGCAACACTTCCTTCATCGCCACCATCGCCGTTCCCCAGAAAAAGAAGGGTGAAATCAGAACCGTCCATTCAAGCAACGATCCTTCCCCGCCGCTCAAGATTCCCGAGCTCCGATTCTCCTCATCTTCTCCGTTATAGACGCATTCCACGTCTGATCCCATTCCGACGCAATCTACAGACGAAGACGACGTTGGTTCAGTCTCCTCCGTGCTTTTATTGCTTGTGGTGCTTCTCCGAACAACGGAGTCTCCATAATTCCGACGTTGAGCGATCGAAACGAGATTATGCTTCGAGTCAAATCTGCTGTGTCGCAAGGATTTAACCCAAGTGTTCGATGGATATTTGTAAGGCCAGCTCGAATTCGTTCGTCCAGTAACAGACAAAGTAGGATTAGGAGAAGCAAAGAAGTAATTAGACGAAGAAGAAGCAGCAGCGATGGCCGACCATGGCCACTCCATTGTTGCTTGTGCTTAGAACAAAAAGAAAGGGATAAAATTTGTATCTTTCCGAGTTAACAGAGAAGTAATGGCCACATGTTTACAGTTTTTAAATTTCTGTCAACAAATATTAAATTTTTGTTTTCATCAGAGATACCAAAGATGGTTATATATATATTTGCATGTATGTATCTACACTTCCCAGTGTGCAGACTACATATATTGATGAAGTCGTTAAGAACAAAAAGAAACGGCAAGATTGTGTTTAGTTCCTACTAGTGATCCAGAAACATGCCACCACCACTCTCAAACGTTCTTCCAAAGGCTTTTTCTTCTGACTCACTTCTGAAATAGTCCTGTGATCATCAAACACACAAAGAAAACTGAAAGCTTAGATCTTTTAGAGAGGACTACCAAGCTTGAGAAATTTACAGAGTAAGATCCCAAAGCAACCATTTTACCTCGAAACCTCAACCTCGAGTGAGAAACCCGTGAATGGAACCAGCCGTTCCACGCTTTCTAGCCTGCACATGACGGTATTCGTGTAAAGAGAATCACAGAATGATCATCTTTGTATTTGATGTTAGATGATAATAATAATAAAGTTGACACCTTTTCAGTATTAAACAAGTCCTCTGCAATGGCTTCCATCTGCTTTCTTTTCTTCTCTTCTTTCATAAAATCTGTCACGTCCCCGCTGTCGTATTCTCTGGCATCACCGAAGCAAACAGTCAAGAAAACATAGGGGAGAAATCATTATGAACTAGCTAACAAGCAAGAGAAAAGACCCGGGATTACTTGTATGGATCCTTCGCAAAAGGTATTAGGCTAGTGAAGCTGTTTCCGCATGTAACATTTCCCTAACAAACAGAAAAGAACAAAACACTCATCATCTCGCAAACACAACATCTGTCCAGAATCCAAAGATTCTATTCTTACCTTTCTGAATCGCTTGAAGTCCACAATTCCTTCCTCTCCTGTAGAATGAATTTTTCTAGTTGATCGCAAGTCCCTAACAATAAGATCTTGAGTGTATATAATCTCCGAGTTCCCAGATTCAGGCTCATCGTTCCGATCCCTTGGGATTGTCACACTACCACCTGAGTTCTTTTCGTCGATGTGGGCTCTATTTTCAGTATCTGCTAATATGTTTACGCTTCTACACTCATCCAAATTCATTGTGTCTTCCAATATCCTAACCGGACTATCCTCTATTACAATAGCAGCAGGCTTCTCTGGTGTTTCTGGCTTTCCGGTAGTATCAATCATATGAACAGACGATGTCGTTTCTTCCTCTTCGGCATCAGAATCCGCTACCACTGTCTCATCCGTAGAGCACGAGGATGAAATTACAACTACAAACAGAATATGTTTCCAAGATCAGTGTTTTGTGATTCATAGTCCCCAGAAAAGCAATTATATCTGGCTCTTTGTACTCACCGGAAGGTGGTATCAGTGAAGTCGAAGATAGATTTCCGGAAAAGACTGCGCATACTAAATCCATCTCGTTCACTCTAGATAACAAACTGAGATTCTTCAAACGGCCAAATTTGTCTCCTGAACTTTTCGGGATGACACATATCATGCGATTAAGTTCTCCAAACTGAGAATCCTGCAGAGTTGATTACGGTTAGGGCTACTACAGAAAGAGCAAGCAAGCAAAATAATATAAAAGCACAAACCTGACTCATGGAGCTTATGTCTGCTAAAGTAACGGTCTCTGCACCACATAATTCAAGTAAAGATGGGAAGCTGCAACCAAATCTATACTGCATACAGAAAAAGGCATGGATAGGTAAATGTATAGTTCATCAATAATTAGCAAGACTAAGATCTACTGAGACCTGTAAATTGAATCTGATTTTTTTTTTTTTGTGACAAGAGATTATACCGTTTCTGTTGGTTCCAAGACAAAGGTATATCCTTCTAGACATTTTTCACGAACGTTTAATTCTAGTACATCCACCAAAGTTTCTTCAACTATCACTGATGGTCTGTACCTGAAATAATATTGATTATTTAGATGTCAGTAGCTCAATTTATTCTAATTTTATTCTATAACCGGAAAACAGTAAACACTACTCACTGACTGTATCCAGGAATTTCGCTGCAGATACTTTTCTCTGCGAGAAGCTAAACAAACCAGTGAAGTTAAAAAACCAATAAACAAATAAGTGGTCACAATGGAATTACCACACATACCTTCACCCAATTGGTCAAAATGATTGGTTTTTTGGCTAAAACAGCATTGACCAGAGCTTCATTCACTTGCATACGTGGCTCAAGAAGCACATGAGTGCACTCCTCACTCAAGGTAGAAGAAATACGAGCACCTGAATATCGACATAGTTTCAGGCAATGTGGGTAATATAAAACTAGATTGACCAATTTTACTCCATGAGGCAGGGGATAACGTTTTTCACTAACCAATTGATGAAACTGCATCTTGTACCGACTGATCCACCTTAAAGGTCTCAGAGGAAGGGCAGAAGTAAAATACAAGCGGAATCAAGGACAACCTGCAATGATTTAATTTCAATAAGGGACGAGTATAAGGCATATTAAAAGAAGTTAGAACCAAAATAAACATCACACTGAAAATCCAGGAATACCTGTAAGTTGCTGAACCTGTACCAAACGTTAAAACATCTCCATCTCTGAGAATTTTCTCCTTATTAGGTAGCTCATGAACTTTCTCTCTTTTTCCCATGTCAGTTTTGATAAAAGTCCCATACTTTGAGCAATCTTTGACACGGATAACAAACGAGGAGGTATCAGAAGATTTGTTCCTCAGAGAGGTTGAAACAGCTGTTGCATCAAAGGTTAACTCTGCGTGGATCCTAGATACCCCCTTATCCTTATTGATAATTATATCACATCCTACAGAGAAAGAAAAACCCATGAGAGCACAGAATACGAGCAAAAAAACCATGAAAGTGTTAGAACATTGAAGAATCTGTAACAGTACCTTTTCGACCAATCTTGTAATTACCCTTTGAAAAGATATAGTACTTATCTTCACCTGAGACACAGAATCAAACCATTTTACAACTACTTAAAGGTTACAAGACTATAAATTTCTTAATAGCAAGATCAAAGCTAACAACAACTCACTTCTCTAGCATAAACCAAGAACAAATTTGGGGTTTTTCTAAACACATTCATCAGAGAAAAGTTGCTATAAAGTAGATAACAACTAAAAACTTTTAAGGGTCACACGAATTTCACTGAAGGAGTAGATTTTAAGAGCATATCATAGTTGAGAACTGCAATTACTGGAGGGAAAAGATTTCTCGTAATGATGAAAAACAAGAATAAAATGAACAGGAAACAAACAAACTCGTGCACAACACCTGAAAGAGGATCGACGGGAAAGAGACCCCAAACCATTGATTCGCTCCTAGAAACTTTTGGTTCCAAAAGGGTTTTGTATTTTCTTCAGAAAGACATGGATGCTCCCACTTAGTGAGAGTTTTGAGGAGACCGGTTTTGTAAACCGAATTTATACCGGTTTTTTCAAAACAAGCGTGAGATTCTTTGGTTTATCTTGTCTTCTCAAATAAGAAAGGCCCAATAATAAAACGTTAGCCCAACAAGAAGTGCGAGTGACAACAAACCTAATATCGGTGAATGTAAGACATTAGCATTGCTTGCTCAAGATGATTACAGGAACTAAAAAGAACAAGGTGGTGGTGTTTCTATTTTCTAAAACAAAAACCAAAATATTGTTTGCTTTTAGTAGATTCATGATTTCTAAAAGACCTAGCTGACAGTTTATTTATACAGAAAGGCTCCCAACAAAATAGGAAAAAAAAAAAAAAAGCTTTATGTTATTTAAACAAAAAGGAAATTACTCCTATCAACAAAAGAAAAAAAAGGAAATTACTATTGAAAAAGGAAATCACTCCAAACAAAATATATATATTAAAAAAAAGTAAGGAAATTTGACTACAGCAGTAATAAAAAAGTTACCGTTACAACAATCATATTATTATATTTGTTTTTCTTACTGCTTAATTTGATGTGAATTGCGTTTGCTGGATTAATTTAATTGGGTTTTATTGATCCCGGTTTTTCTGTATTAACCGATACGAATCGAACCGATACCGGTTGTCAATAGAAACCGGAGACTTTTAGGTTCTATCTTGGTTTCGAATAATCCGAAGCCATTGATACTGTGGAATAAGCGAAGGTCGAAAACAAATTCCATTCCCGGAGCTGCAAACCAGTAAGTAAGCTCTTTCACTTCATCTTCTTCTCGAAGTTTGATTGGTATAAAAGTTTAAGTGTGTTGTAATTTCTCTGAAGTTGGGATTGTTATCTCCAAGTAGTTAGTTAGTTTCTCTGATTCTGTTTCGATGCAATGCTTGGGAATCCTTTATCGATTGGTGTGAAATTTCGGGAATTTTGTTTGAAGTTCCCCGGTTTTGATGATTCACTCGTTACTCGGTTTATGGGGACAATCACATGATACAATGCTCATAAGGTGTTTGTCATATTGCCTCCCCTCTGCATTTTGGGTTTGGAATCAGTTTTGTACGAGGCTTAATCGAAGCGTTTCATTCCAAATCACTGGGAATGTTCAATAATGCAATTAGCCAGGCTAGTTCAGTGGTCTATCGGGTCAACTTGTGCATTTTACTTGCATATGTTTGTTTACAGTTTTAGAGGATAAAGCTCGTCTTTTTCCCCAGCTAATTGGTGTTTCTTTTTAGTTTTGCAGTTTTATTTACCAGATTCGCTATTCAAGAAAGGTTCAAGCATATAAATTTATGGCATATACAACAGGAATGACGCTTGCTTCAAGGAGTATCTTGCCTATTTGTTCCAGGACCTTCTTATCTCCCTTACGTCTGACTTCTTTACTTGTTTTTAATGAGATTTCCTCCTCCACTTTCTTCAGAAGGGTCCAAGTTCCTCACCTTTTCTCCACTTCTACTACTCCTCTCTTCTCCTATGTTAAGTGCTCAGTTCAATCTACTTCGACTCCCCAGACAGAAAACCAAGCTGTTTCTCGCCCTAATGTAGTCGATATACTTGAAGAAAGAGGACTCCTCGAGTCAATCACTAGCGAGAATCTCAGGTCTGCTTGTTCTGACCCTAAAGTAGCTCCTCTGAGGGTCTACTGTGGGTTTGATCCAACGGCTGAGAGTTTACACTTAGGTAATCTACTTGGTATCATTGTGCTTTCTTGGTTCCAAAGATGTGGTCATCAGGCCGTTGGTTTAATTGGTGGTGCCACTGGACGGGTTGGTGACCCATCTGGTAAAAGCCTAGAAAGACCTGAGCTTGACGCCGATACACTGGACAAAAATATTGCGGGGATTAAAAAAATCATTATCAAGATTCTGGGTAGTAATCCGAGCCCCGGTAGCTCTTATATGATTTTGAATAACTATGATTGGTGGAAAGATATGACAATGCTCGACTTTCTGAAGAAAGTCGGTAGGTTTGCTAGGGTTGGTACTATGATGGCAAAGGAGAGTGTGAAGAAGAGATTAGAATCAGAACAAGGTATGAGCTACACCGAGTTCACTTATCAGTTATTGCAAGCCTATGATTTTCTTCACCTGTTCAAGAACGAAGGGATCAATGTTCAGATAGGTGGCAGTGATCAATGGGGGAATATAACAGCTGGAACTGATTTGATCCGGAAGATTCTCCAAACTGAAGAAGGGGCTTACGGGCTAACATTTCCTCTCCTATTGAAAAACGATGGGACGAAATTTGGGAAATCAGAAGATGGAGCAATCTGGCTCTCTCCTTCGATGCTATCACCTTACAAGTTCTATCAGTACTTCTTCTCAGTTCCAGACGTTGATGTGATACGCTTCTTAAAGACTCTAACTTTTCTTAGTTTGGATGAGATAAAGATCTTGGGAGATCAAATGAGCAAACCAGGGTATGTTCCTAATACTGCGCAAATCAAACTCGCTGAAGAAGTAACCCGATTCGTACATGGTGAAGAGGGTTTGAAAGAAGCAATAAAAGCAACAGAAGCTTTAAGACCAGGAGCTGAGACAAAGCTTGATTGGAACTTGATTGAGAGAATATCAGAGGATATACCTTCTTGCTCATTGCCTATTGATCGAGTGTTGGGTTTATCGATTGTGGATCTATCGGTTTCTGCGGGTTTGTTTGAGAGCAAATCTGCTGCGAGGAGAATGTTGAAGCAAGGGGGTTTTTATATGAACAATGAGAGAGTGGATGATGAGAATAGGAGAGTTGAAGAAGAAGATATTGTTGAAGGGAAAGGTCTTGTGCTCTCTGCAGGCAAGAAGAATAAGGTGGTCGTTAGGATTTCCTGATTTTTTTTTTTATAACAAATCTGTATTTTTTTATTATTGTTTTTGTTATAACGAGCATTGGTTGTTATGATGATACTCCAAGGTATTAACAATGATGATATACTTTAGTACGTTTTTGTAGCTTAGCTAGCTGGTCTTAAAAAGTGTGAAAGAAAGCAAGTATTAGTTGTTAAAATAGTGTCCCAATTCAAATAGCACTTTTAGAACAGCTAACAAAAGTTACAGACCAAGGATTAAGCCTTGCAAGTGTAAAGTTCAAAACTTTGAACATGAAGATCGATTTTCTCAACTGAAAATTTGAAACCGAAACCCTGAGCTAAAATAAAAAGATGCTATCTTACTAGAAAACCAAATGCAAACAGAACAACGACCAAGGTAAACTGAATCACTTCTTAAATCAAAAGCTAAAAGAAAAATGTACCGAATCTTGATTGAACACTGTGAAGGCTTATTGGTGAATACTGGAATACAAAAGATAATTCCAGCAACAAAAGAACAAACCAGGTATCTTCTGGGATTTCAAACCAAGAAAAACATTTTCTGGGATAAAAATTCTATGCTTCAGCAAGTAAGTTGCCATTTTCCGTTACCTTGGCTTCAGATTCCATCACTTTAACTGCCCTTATAAGCCCCTGAGTAATCGCATTCAAGTGTAAGCCTTTCTGCTTCATCTCCTCAAACAGCATCTCTGCTTTCTCCCAATCTAAAGCTTTGAGGCAAAATGATTGTATCAGCTTATTGTACTCATCAGCATTAGGCTGCACCCCAAAACGATCCATTTCTTTCAAAAGTTTCAGTGCTTCGTCATATTCTTCAATCTTGCAATAACCTCGGATAAGTGCGTGATATGTCACAGGACTAAGCTTCTTATGCTTCTTTTTCGCCTCGGCAAGAATCTCTTGAGCTTCGTTCATCAACCCTCCTTTAGCATAACCGCTAATGATGACAGTGTATGTGTACACATCTGGTTTCAAACCTCTACTCTCCATCAACTTCAAAACCTCTTTTGCTTCATCCAGATCTCCATTTCTCGAACAAGCATGGACAATCAAATTGAAAACCGCATTCCCAGGAGCAGGCCCTTTAGAAATCATATCTAAAAGCAAAGATTTAGCGTCTTTAACATTTCTCATCCTGCATAAACTATGGATAACATCAGAAAATGGTTTTATCCCATGTCGCCTAGCTTCTCCAGATAAATCACCCAACATTTCCTGAGCAAACGTAATAGTCCCATCACTTTTGCAAAGAGCACTTATCAGAGTAGCCACAGATCTAGGAGGCACAGATTTCTCTTTCGTCTTTGCCAATTCGTAAACCGCATACGCCTCTTCGGCCTTCCCTTCCTTACAAAACCAAGTTATGATGTTTCCCATCTGATCTCCCTCTGGTAACACACCACTCTTAAGCATTTTCTCACATACAGAGCATGCCCAATCCATAAACGACCGCTTACAAAGCGCCTCCAATGTCAAATAATATGTTTTCGCATTCGGAGTAAACCCAAACTCTTCGGTTTTACTAAACACGTCAAAAGCAGCTTTGGATTTACCAATTTTCCCAAACAAGGCAATCAATTCATTCAATATCTCCAAATTCAAAACACTAGTATTCTCCTTCTCACCAATCTCCTTAACCAAATCCCACAAACCATAAGCATCCATTCTACGTGTATCACTAGTAATGGCTACAAGAAGAGACTCCACAAGTGAGGTGTTAATAGTAATCTCTTCTTTCGCAGTTGCCCACTTCAAAAACCTCATCAAATTCTTAGCTGGAATTCCTGGGGATTCAAACACTCTTGCCACAAAATCTAAGTGTAAGTCGACATTAAGCGCCTTAAGACCAAACTCCAAGGACTCTTCATCACTCCGTAACAAAGACAGTACAGATTCTAACTTTTCGTCATCAAATTGGTACACCTCGCTAACCTCGTTTTCTACTGCGGATCCATCGTCAGAAGGTTCAGTTGCAACAATCTCCGAATCTCCATCTTCACCAACAACACCAATGGCGTCCACGGAAGTACCACCATTCACATCAAAATCGCCAGTTTCTGCAATACTCAAATCGGAAAGATTCGATTTTTCAAGAGTAAGCTCTGCGGCTGACGAGATTGGGATCTCATCCGCAGGTAACGAGACTGGGTTCTCTTCCATAGGAGGGCCCGAGGAGAAGAACCTGATGTTTCGGGAAGAAGCATTTCCAGACGACTCGAGGTATGAGAATCTGGAAAGGGAGGTTAACAATGGAGTCTGGGTCTCCTTCTTCGAGAATCGAGTAACGGCGAGGTTCCGAGACGCATTTTGCGACCTCCAGAAAACGGATCTCCACATTTCTGATTTCTCCCTCAAATTATCTTCAGCAACACTTTCTGATTCTAAACCCAAAACCCTACTCTCTCTCTCTCTCTCTCTCTCTAGCTTGGATCTTATTGCAATTAAAAAAAAAAACTTTTTGTTACAAATTTGTTTCACAAACACATACCAAATCAATTTTAATATGGTTTAACATAAACCAAAACAAACCAAATTAAATGAAATAGAAATCTCGAACCAAAACCAAAACTAACCGGTTCTTAACCGGAGCAAGGTGCCAAACACCAAAGAGAACAGTTGCAACGAAACCAACATCAACAACAAAACCGCCGCCAAAAAGGCAAGAATCTGCCAAGAACCAAAAACATAAACCTCAACCAATCTTCCAATCTTCACTTTCCAACGTCCGGTATAATAACGGTTTACTTCCTCAATAGTCTTATCCAAAAACCCAACTTTGGTCAACCTCACAGATTTGCTCATACCATTCCACATCTCTGCAGCTTCTTGATCACTCTTGAGCCGGCTCACAAGAACGCCTTGTTCTCTAAGCAACCTAATGTCCTCTTCCGAATCGATTATTCCGTTAATGAGCTCTGTGTAGCGAGTGAACACCAATGGTCCTGAAGTGTTTGAAGCTTCGTAAGCGACTAGGTTTCTAAGAACCGTTTCTGTGTTGATGTCTAGGTTTATTACAGGGAGGTGAAACTGACCCGAGTTTGAATCGAATGCTACTGTTGAAATGTGACCGTTTGTTGTTGCTTTGAATCGAACTCCGGCTTTGTGGAGATCTGAGACTGATGGGATTGCAAGTTCTTCCACAAGAGGAGGCTTCTCCATATCCGGATCTGAAACCGATGATGATGCTTCTCGTCGTGTTGTTGTTGCTTCGTTTTCTTGTCTTGTGAAGAGATAATCAGCTGAAACTTTCAGAGCCATGAATCCAGGAAGATTTGATATGATTCTCCACGGGAATCTCAAGATTAAATCCGCAGTTTGAGAAGCGAAAACCCTTCTGAATTGATGTTTAATCTCTTTCAGAAACCTAATTACTCTGTTTCCGCCATTGTCTTCTGCTCTGTTTTCTTCGTCTTCTTCCTCGAGCTCTTCTTCTTCTTCTTCTTCGATTTTTGGGACGATCATCTGATACAAGAAATCTAGGATATGATTACACTCATGCAACTGAGCCTTCAAAATATTATCTTCGTTAAAATTGATAACGAGAGGGGAAAGATCTCTGCATAATCCCGTAAGAACAGAGACCAAGAGGTCATCAGCTAATTCGATCGATTCCAGCTGAAACTCGAGTGTTTTCCTCAAAACAAAAAGAGGGATTTGGTTCTCGATCATCATGATATCTCTGAGAATCTCGTTATGCCCAACTCGGTTAATCAAAGTCTCCACCTTTCTAAAACTGTAAATCTTAAGAAACTCGATCAAGAACGATGAATCTACCGCCATTATCCACAACAGAGTCTCTCCGTTAAACCCGATATACTTATGATAACAAGCTCGAATCTTAATCTCGATAGATTGCAATTTCTCTACAAGGTCATGAAACCTGAAAGAGCTTGATTGGTTTCTAAATTTTCTTGCGATCATTAGTTTGTACCTTTCCATTTCGTGTAGCTCTGGCTTTAGACAGTGATAAGGTCCGATCGAAACTCGGTGAGGTGTGTATGAATCTGGATGGCTACACATTAATGCTTTAGGAACATTGAAAATGCTGACTGTGACTTCTTCGAGATTGTGTTCTTCCAGCTCTGCATCAAGAGATTTCCGGACATCTATGACCCATCGAGTTTCGTCAAAGCTGTGTTGCTCTGTAGATGAAATAATTGGTTTTTTAGGTAACATGATCTTTAATTTCTGAAGCAGCACCAGAGATCTTGACTCAAATCCTTCTTCTTCTTTCAATCTCAGTGTAAACAGGAGAAGAAGAAAACTTTCTTTCTGCAGTTATGGTTTCATCTAGACTTTACTCTGTTTCAATTGTACTGAAACGGTCATTAAGTTTCATCTTGAACAGAGAAAACATATCAAAATATTTGAACTGAATTAGGATTCAATTCGTTTTTTTTTATAGAGTATTTGGTTCGGTTTGATTGAGTCGGTTCAGTTAGCGGACCAATCGGACCAAACAAAAACTTATGTTTTCTTCCTAATGATAACACACCCAGTTCAGGATAAAAATATCCTTGTCTCGGGCAAACAAGAACCCAACATGGCCCATTGGGCCTGCCAGTCTTGTCCTGAACAAAAGAAAAAGCAAAACACTAGCCGTTACGAACTACCGACTCTCTCACTTACTCTGTCCGTGAGCTGTCCTTCACTTCTGTAAACCTCAACGGTCATATTTGGAAAATCCGACCGTTCAAATCTCTCTCTATATATTATCCCATTCCGATCTTCCCGATTACTCACTACAATCACAATTCGCAAGCTATCTTCTTCTTCTTCTTCTCGATCACAAAATCCAAACTTTTCTAAAACCCGAATCAGATAAATCCAACATCATGGGCTTAATTCCTCAGCCACAAGAATCGGTTCAAGAATCTCACTTCTACACCCATAAGATATTCCTCTTCTCAAACTACGTCCTCCTCGGTGCATCCTCGAGCTGCATCTTCCTCACTCTCTCTCTCCGTCTTATCCCTTCACTCTGCGGTTTCTTCCTCATTCTCCTTCACGCCACCACAATTGCAGCTGCCGTCTCTGGCTGTGCAGCCGCATCTTATGGCAAGAACCGGTGGTACGCAGCTCACATGATCGCCACTGTCCTTACTGCCATTTTCCAAGGCTCAGTCTCTGTTCTCATCTTTACCAACACTTCGAATTTCCTCGAGAGCCTTAACTCTTATGTCCGTGAGAAAGAAGCGTCTATGATCTTGAAACTAGCTGGTGGGCTCTGTGTTGCGATCTTTTGCCTTGAGTGGATCGTTCTTGTTCTCGCCTTCTTCTTGAAGTACTATGCTTATGTAGATGGTAATGGCAACATTAACGGAGTTGCTATGAAGAGGACTGGTAAGGTTCAGAGTGACTTCCAAGTTTGAAGAAATTTGACTCCTTGTAGTTATTTTGTTTGAGAGAAGAGAGTTTGTATCAAATGTTAGTTTGATCTGTTTTTCAGGGTTTGGTTTATATGTATTGGAGAATTGAATTTATTGATTACTTTGTTGATGATTCTATATATATATATATATGTCTTGCATAATGATATTTATGGAATGTCTACCCAAGTTCCCTATAACTATAAAAAAATCGGACTTTTTTTGGATAACCAAAAGGAGAAATAAGTGTCTGAACTTTGAGCAAGCAAGCACGTCAGAACAACAATCGAGGCTTTTTGATTTTGTGTCATTCCATAAATTTAGATGTTTTTATAGTTTTCACACACGAGTTCGAGGAGTGTTTTACAATCAAGCAAGGGAGAAAATACAAACCATTCTTTACTTCAGAGAGAACATTATTTAGACTAATACAACAAAAAGAGATCAGAAAGGAAAAAGCAAACTCTTAAGTCTTTGTTCTTGGTAAACCATACATTATCTCACTAAGAACACTCAAACACTTTTCTTGACTGATTCAAACAAGAAACAATACCTAACCACATTACTATATCTACAAATGTTCCGTATAAAACAAAACATATTGAAATGAACTTTCGTGGTCTTAAAACTTGTCCTTCATTGGTGAGATGGTTGGTGAAGACCTTTATGGCTTACTTGGGATAATTCAAAAGAGAACTGTGTACTAAACTTCTTAAGCCCTGATATTTCGACCAAAGATCCAGCTGAATGGTATGTTTTTGGCTGCTTCTTTAGCTCTTCCTTGAGATCTCTCTTCAATTTTGCGGATTCTTGCAGGTAGTCCGCAGACAAAGTCCTGTCAAAGGCAATGATCAAGTCAGGATCCCAACTAGCCAGATCTTCAAATACACAAAACATATTAAACAGTACATATGATATAGTATTCATGACCAAAAACTATTACGAGATTATGATAAGTTTTCATAAACTTGGAGGTTCATCACAAGAAGTTTGACTGAGGTAATTTACCTGGGCCCTGTGTCCTTCACTAGAAAGGCCTGACAAAGTTTCCACGTTCCACCGTTCAACAAGGAACTCCAGAATATCAGCATAGTCCTTAGCGGTGTAGACACCCAGCCTCTGGGCAACAGTTGAAAAGTGCTCAAACAGGTTATCATCTTGGCCATCATACATTAAATGTGCAGGCATTGAGATCTTTTTCTTCATCATATCAGCCAAGCCCAAGATCGTGCCATCAGGGTCAATTTCAAAGAGCTTCTCTACAATCTTGGTGTAAGCAGTCTCGTGACGCCTCTCATCAGCAGCAATGGTCCCACATATTTGCGCAAGTTTCAAATCTCCACGATCTTTCGCCAGTCTGGCAGTGTTTCCATGGGAGATGAAGGTCGCTCTTTCTTGAAAGGATGTGTAGATGAAACCCAAGTAAGGGTTGTTTTCAGTTTTGGGATCCTGAGAACATAAGACAAAATAGATCGATCATATATTGGATATTACTTCAATTATATCTTCAGAGTTTGAAGAATAAACTATGTGTACTTACCATGCCAGAACCAATCAGGTACTGAATTGTCTTTTCAATCTGCCTCATGTCTACTCGACCAGAGAGATAAAGATACTTGTTAAGAAGATCCCCATGCCTATTCTCCTCAGCAGTCCAAGCCCTGGTCCAAATAGCCCAAGGAGTAGGACTTGCTCCGGTCTCATCCCTAACTCCATCCAATGTGTTCAACATCGTCTGGTAAGTAGGAAGTGCTTCTTCAGTGATCATATCCCCAACGAGCACCACAAAATAGTCATCGGGAAGCTCCTTGCACCTCTCTCTTAACTCCTTGACTTGGTCATAGAATCCTTCAGACTCAGGCTCAGGAAGGAAATCGGAAGGCTGCCAGGATTTCTCAACAGGTTTTAAATAAGTCAAAAGGGTTTCATCAGCCCATCCTTCTAAAGACTTAAAGATCTCCAACTTTTGTGGCGGCATTGAATGTTGAACTTGGACATGCACCTCTCTAGGAGGAATGTACAGTTTCCTTCCATTTGTAACCTCTCTGTGATAAAAAAATAATAATTAAAAACCAAATAAAGTCTCACATAGAGACTAGGCAACAATCCTGAACAACACCCAATAGGCTTTTCTTAATACGTAATTAGCATAAGCATTAAGCAAGCAAGAGAATTAGTGAATAAGAAATTGATTAGCATAGTAGTCTTATGGGCCAACAACCAAGTAATAAACACAAAACAATTCATGCATGCGTTGGGAGAGAAGAAGAGATTAACCAAATTTAATTAATGCTACTAGACACAGGGAGACAAATGTTTTCCTTTGCATGTAAGGGATATATTTACCAAAATCAAGCATAAATGAGTTTCTTTGATCTAAACCAAACTCGCACATAAATCTTTAAACCAGTTAAAAACTGAGAGATTTCAACATACAAATGAAGTAAATACATCATTTCACGAATACATGAGAGCGCATTGGGAATAAAATTGATGAAAATAGGAAGCTGGATCAACCAAAACCAGAGATTTATCATTGATACTCAAAGCAAATACCAGATCAGGACAAATTAAAAGCATTAGAGGAATAAATAAACCCACGAATGCAAATTAAAACTCACGTAGCGGCAGAGCGAATCGTAGAAGCCATGAAAACTCTGGAAGATCTGGATCCCCTAGCTTGACAAGGACGATAGACGTTAGACGAAGGGGAGACGACGATCCGATCCATTGCCATCGCCATTTTTTTTCTTCTTTTCTTCTCAAACAAACTCTCAATCAATGAACAGAAACAAAACGAATCACAGATTAACAAGACAAAGCTTTCGATTATTTCTATGCTCTGAGACTGTGACAAAAAAAGAGACAAATGTGAAATAGAAGAAGACTCAACTTTGGGCGTGACGATCGAGCCACGGGCATTAATATTAATGTTATTTTTTTATTCTCTAGAATATCCCTCAGGTTTACTTTCTAATTACGTCTATGCCACTCCTTACAGATATTTTCTTTGCTTTTCTTCACAAGCCCATGGGCCGTATGGTATATAAACCCAATCTTTTAGCGTTGTTTTTTAATTACTTTACTCTGTTTAGAACACCCCTCATATACTGCTTTTATTACACATCTGCCACTCTTATTCGCTCATTTAGTAAAGCCCATGAGCTCGCCCATTAACGCCATTGCAAGCCTTTGTCGTTTTTATAGTTCAACTTCTCTCCCGTAAATCCAGCTGAATGAAACAGAAGGTTTTGACGCGAGTTTGACCCTATCGTTAGCTCTTTCCTCTAACCTCCTGATCCTCTGCGGCAAGGTACACAGATAGTCCTGTGCTCTCCTTCCTTCACCGGACAAACCCGACCCTAACCTCTCCACCTCCCACCGCCGCAACAAAAACTCCAAAATCCCGGCGTAATCCGTCGCTGTATAGACTCCGATTCTCTGCGCTACGGCGGCGTAATGATCGAACAGATCTTCATCGCGTCCGTCGTGCATCAGATGAGCCGGCATCGTGATTCGTTTCCTCATCATGCTCGCAAGAGCCTGTACGATCCGGTCGGGATCGATCTCGAATAGCTTCTCGACGATCCGTGTGTACGCCGTCTCGTGCCGCTTCTCGTCCGCCGCGATCGTTCCACAGATTTTGGCGAGAGTTGTGTCGCCGTAGGTCATGGCTAGCTTCGCCGTGTTGCCGTGGGAGATGAACGTTGCTCTCTCTTGAAAAGAAGTATAGATGAAGCCGTTATAGGGATTGTTCTCAAATTTGGAGTCCTGAAAACAATTATAAAATTATTAATTTGATCCTCAAAAACGTATAATTCACAGTTTGCGCCCAAATATATTTATGTGAGTGCAACAAAATTTGGCTATATTATAAAGTGAGAACGTAGGCACGTACCATGCCGGATCCAATAAGATACTGGATAGTTCTTTCAACATGTAGCATGTCAACACGACCTGATAAGTAGAGATACTTATTCAACAAATCATCGTGGCGATTCTCCTCCGCCGTCCATGCTCTAACCCAAACAGCCCACGCTGTTAGACTCCCGCCGGTCTCGTCCTTGACCCCGTCGAGAGTGTTCAAGGTCGTTTGATAAGTTGGTAATGCTTCCTCGGTGATCATGTCTCCGACAAGGACTACAAAATAGTCGTCAGGGATCTCTTTTGTTCGCTCTCTTAGCTCTTTCACTTGTTTGTAGAATCGGTCTTCGTCGTTGGGATCGGGCAAAAAGTCTTGTGGTTGCCAGGAAGCTTCCACGGGTTTGAGGTAAGATAATAAGTTATCTTGTGCCCAGTTCTCCATAGATTTGAAGATCTCGAGCTTCTCTTGTGTTATTGTGTGTGTCATTTGGTTTGGTACTTCTTTGATGGGTCGAAACGTCTTCTTGTGTGTTTCTTCTTCACTAGTTTCTCTTTAACATTTTTAATTGTTAATTAATAAGAAAATTGTAAAATTACCAAAATCATGCGAATATATATATATATATATATATATATATATATATATATATATATATATATATATATTTACTTTTTAGAATGCTAAGTGATTTTATATATGAGTTTCATCAGAACATGCAATCAGTATTTATTGATTTGAAGTATTTTCAAGTTCAATATTGTTAATTGTCCGATGTAGAAAAAGACAGTCAATAACTTTTTGATCAGTTTTGTACCGTTTCGATTCGGTAGCTAGGCGATATTTAAATATAATACGATCAATCGATCATCTCTAGCTAACAATTTCATCCCATTGAGTTAAACGTCTACCACGGAATAAATCTACCATTATAAAAGCAAAAGCCAAAACTTATTATTTTATCAACGAAAAGGATTAATAAAGATCTGAAAACATTTAAAAAAAAAAAAACAAAAAACTCACCTAGGGTTTGTGGCAACACACGAAACTCGAAGAGGACGACGACGTGAAAAACTAGAAGATCCCAAGCAAGTAGGCGGCCAAGAAGACAAGGCTACCGCCGGATTCTGCTTCATAGCCACTGCAGTCATCGTCGAGTTCAAGAGCAAAGCCATCGTCATAATCTCTCTCTCCCTCTCTTCTCTTCTTTTCCTTTATGCCTTTGGTTTAGAAGGAGACAGGAGTATATATATAAAATACTGAGTTATTGACAAAATAATATATGGAGTGTTGAACATGTCACCCCCTAGCTGTAATTATTATTCTTATATGTTTAATTATGCATTAATAATATGCAACTATGCACTTGTGTGACATATGACGAGTCGTTTAATAAGGATTAATAAAGATCTACAAAAACGTAAATGCGAAGACAAAGAAATTGTCAAACATAAAACAATATAATTTCTTTCCGTTTGCATTCACGTTTAGATATTTCTTCTTATGTTAATACACAATCCATAAATAAATTTGTTGAGATTATAAATTCACAAGCATATGATAACAAATATATTAAAAGGTTCAAATGCAAACACACGTACATATTTTGGTTCAACGATAAACAAAACATCAGACGGAGGGTATGTTTATGTTCTTATTTTTAGTATAAAGCGGATATGTAATAAAGTTTGGTAACGCATTTACAAATGGGAGTGATCGAGAAAGTTGGGGTACTCGTGTCGTGTCTATTTGCCTCCAAGTTTTGAACATGTACATACATACATGCTAATTTATCTATGAAAAAAATCAGACGTTACAACACTTCACTTGCAATATTTAATCAGATAATTGGAATTTGGAAGTATTCAACACCCATACAGAAACAAATAACAAAAGAAAGAAAAAAATGTTATCAAGAAGAAACAATTCCAGATGTATAGATGTAGTTTTTGTTTTACACTATTTGAAGATGAATTCGGTTTTAGTTGTAAAGATGTCATTTTTGTTTTACACTATTTTGAAGATAATTTTTTTCTTGTGTTTTACGTTTACTACGAGTTTCGATGATTAGGTTCAAATCTAATTGTTTATGCGGGTATATATACCAAAATCAAAACTCGCTCTAATTTGCTATTCGCTTATCAAGAGTTAAAATCACAAACATTAACCAATACTAATACCGGGCCCTTTAATACTGGTCCATCAATTGAAAACCAAAACCAAACCGACTGTGTAGTTTTACTACTGTAGTTATCTTACACCAAATCTACCAAAGTAGTCAAACAAAGAATCAAAAGAACAAGAGAAAGTGTCCTAAGAAATTAACCAGACCAGCCTTTAGCGTTTTCTTCTTCTCAGCCTCTACCAGTTTCTACATCTTCTTCTCTCCTCATACTCGGATTATCCACCAAATGTAAACCCATAAACCCACCGTCTTCTTCTTCACCTTGAGCCGGTTGCTGCACCGCTCCATTCTCCGTCCCTTGCACTCTCGCTGCTTCTAACACTTGGAAGTAAGCATATGGTCCCCAACCTAGAACAACATCAGACTTTAGATGATCACTTCACAAATATAAGCAAAACTGTAAATGGTATCTTCAATTCGTTTGTACCTTCGGTGTGATATGGTGGCGGGAAAAATTGAAGATAACAGAATGTAGAGACCACAAGACCTGCGAGTTCAGACAGTTGGTATGAGGTTAGAATGTTGTTTAAGGCGAACAAGTTTTGACCCTTTTGAGCAGAGAGTGAAAACAAACCTAGCAAGCCTCCTGCAAAGACGTCTTGCCAATGATGCCAATAGTCATCAACACGGGAAATACCGACCAGAGCTGCAAATAGCAAAGGGAGTATGACTATGCATAGCTTTGCAACATGGCCTTTACCGTCAAATGCTTGAATCTTTCCGGATAAGTATAGCGACAGAAATCCCAGACCCGCAAAAGACCCTGCAAAAACAAATCATAGCCGCATTTTTATTTAAACCAAAACTTTACTTTCGCCTAACATGCTCAAGAAACAAAGAAAGTAAAATAGTCTTACATGACGTGTGCCCGCTTGGGAAGCTTTTGTGCCCTTCCCTTATGACGCTTTTATCACCATGGCATACAACATCTCCGAGGCTATCATAAAGCTGAGAAGCAAAATAGAGATTCAAGAGGCAGAACAAGATTTAAAACGCGATAGTTAAACACATGAAGTCACTTACCGCTTTGCCATCAGGAAAACAACGCCAGAAAAAGTCAGGACGTGGTCGACCAACTGCATTCTTTATTGCATCGGTAAGTACTGCTGTCACCAGAACAGAGTACAAGAGACCTGCACATGGAGTAAGGCCAACATTAATGTTGATTATATATGTAAAAGAATACATTTTGAAGCAAACAGTACTCTCCTTCAGAAATTCTGACCTAGCACCGCGTGATGAAGATCATAAACATCTCTTCGACGGAAATAGATAAAGATGAAGATTACCAAAGGCAACAGCATCGCATATACCTGTTATTCCGAAGAAAATAAATGTTTTTTATATCGTGTAAAACGTCTGAGGCGAATGTTAGAAGTTGACATAATGGAGGCTTACCGGAACAGACCAAATTGGTACGGTGTTACTCTTTAACGGGTAACTGAGATCAGTCATCATATCTTTCCCAACAAAGCGATAAAACGGGTGGATTATAAGGAGTACGCACTCGAGAATAACAAGTAACACGAGAATGATCCAATCATGCATGTGAGTCCTTGCAACAGTCATTCCATGGGACCTCACAGTGTGAGCGCCTAGCTGTGCCTCTCTCATCCTGTGCTGCTTAGAGACATAAAATACACCATGATTAAATAATTTCCTTTCTCGCTTCAGACACAATGATGGAAAAGCCGACAATCTAAGCAAGAAAGGTACTTTTAGTATGTGAAAAGCAAAGAATCTGCATGAGATCACTGTTGTGGGTCAAAATAGTTGCATGGACTCATTAGAAAAGCTATCCGTAGCATAACATTGAGTTCTCTAACAAAATTGACCTGCTGTATCACAGTGATATCCTAAATTCAGCTAAACATTCCGACCAAAATGATGTGAAAACAAAAATATATGGAAACTCGATGTCTAAGTTATGGTATTCGTTGCAACACAAGATTAAGTTTTGATATACACTAGACTCACCAAGAAATAGTTGGCGAAAAGACAAAAAAACAATTAGGGTACCTCTTTACTATTAGGTTCTATGAGTGGAATGTCAGATGGTGAGACCCAATTATCAGCAGTTTCTGAAATTTCAGTCCCCCGGTTTGTCACAGCCTATGATCATCCCAAGAAATCACACACTTTTACAGGTAAAAAGCTTTACAGGGAAATACAATTGGATCCGGGAAACAAATCATTCGAAGAATCATTCTGAGGATATTCAATTCTGGTGGACATCAAGATCAAACAATCAGGGTGCGGATTTACTCGCAAAATCTTTTGGCAAAGTGAAAAGTAATTTCTTATTTCATCATTATGTTTTTTCATTTTCTTATTAATGCTTTACATTGTAACCACGTTCAAACTCTTAAGTTACAAAAGAAAAACCCCCCAATAATACTCAAGAAACAAGATTATGGAAGAAGCAGTCCTAAAATGTCCTGAGCACATGCACGTTAAGTCGATTGAACATAATGTGCTTATGCTTATGGAAGAAGACTTGATTGAAGAGGCAGTTTAGCAGATGGTTGTTATTGGTTAGGTATATAACTGCTAGTCTGTGACTACGTATAAAGCTAAAGACATGATTATTGTCTTAAATCAAGCCTATCTAATAACGTATAGATGCAACCAAACCTATCTGCATAAATAAATTGAAAAAAAGGAACAAAAGATTCTTACTAAGCTAACTAGACTCCATCAAGTAACAAATCTACATACTGTACAATGTTTCTAACATTGATGGTTCAGTTCACAGCTAATTCTTCCTGTAAATCTGGTGAAATGCTGTTAAGTCAAACATTGGTAAGCTAAATCCCTTGTAGTTTATAAGATACTCCTGTTCAAACAATCAAGCAGGAAACAAGAATTTCTAAGATTCACACCATAAGGTAGTCAAACCACAGAACCACAAGAGAGAAGAACAGAGAAGATTCAACCAAACCATGACTAAGAAGACTATGACCACCAAAACGAATCTGGAACCAGAGTCACTGAACTGATAATATGCAAATTAGAGGGTTAAATTGAGTCTATTGCATACCTAACAATCTACAATGAGATCCGTAAAAAGACAACTTCACCTAAATATTTTGGAACTGGAAGAAACACGACCTTGAAGGAGTAGAGATTCAAGTAGAGAACTAAATCAAATCTAAAGTAGAGATTCAAGCAAAACCCACCAATTTAAAAACTTGTCCAAAAAAATCATTGACAAGAATCGACAAACCTGATTAGAACCCCCAAAATTCTGAAAACAAGGAAAACAGAAGCGAGCCATCGTGTAAGACTTTAAAGTCTCAAAATTAGCTGAAGAGGAGCAATAAAGAGTCTACCATCCGAAAAGTAGAGAGGGACAGACAGAGACAAGAAACTTCATCTAAGGATAGAGTAGGATGAAACCCAATTCAACATTACAGTAATTGAAAGAGCGATAAGTAGAAACGAACAGTGACTCTCGAGGGACAATGTAATCAACACAAGTGGGAGTGGGCAATATAAATGTTTTGTTATATCTACAAAAATCCCATGTGAAAGGAACGACCTTTATGCCACCATCGATATGCAAAAGATGATTTTTAAATATGAAATTACACAGGAAAAATTTACCAGACAAAGAAGCAAAAAGGAGGATTTTTAAAGCGAGAAAGAAAAGAAATATACCTTGACTCTGATTGACTCGCCTTATAAATTGTTTGATGTTTGATGCTTAAGCTGAAACAATTTAAACAAAACCAACAAAAAAAAAAAAAAAAAAGTGGGTTAGCGAAAAGGTGTATTATACTTTCATGGCGGATGAAAGAGAGAGAAAACATACACAAACACGGTTTTGCAATTTCGATGCTTGGGGTGAAATTGAAAATTATGTAAATTTTTAGGTCTTTCATTGGGTTATTGTCTTTCCAAACTTTTGTTTGCTTTTCAAAGTCTTCAACCTTAGCCGACAAAGAAAAAAAGGAAACTTGGACTCGTACATGTTATCATATCTTAAGCAACCTCACCTACCATTTACGAATTTATATTTACGGTTTTTGGAAACTTCAAAGATGACTGTTGTAAAAACTTTAGCTAGATTTTTGGTAAAAGAAAAAAAAATGATGTTATAAGTGTTGAATCCCGCCAAGTTATACATAATCTTTCAGATTTTAAATCTAAAATATCCCACACATATACAAGATTAATAATAAAAAGATTTTTAAAAGAGAATGTCAGAAACTTTGCATCAAATTATGCGGTCATGTTTCTGTTTCCAACAAAGTGATTTGAAAGTTTTAAGAGTCACGAGAAGAAGAACATATGAAGAAGAAGAAAAATGTGAACTTTTGGACATTCTCAGTTTGTTTTCTTCTTGTAACTGCAATCTTCCGTTAAAGGAACTCTAAGAGAGCCAAACATCCAATCCATCCATATGGTATAGTGACCATAGTTATGCTTGTATGTCGTATGGTGTATGGTATGGTATCCTGCTCCCATTATAGGCCAGATGTTACCATGGATGCAATCATGGATGCTTGTTGTCCATATCCCTTCCAAAAACAAAAGAATCAGATGTGATATAACATGAATCGGCACTATAAAGAGCGCTATCACGTGCGGTACAGCCTGAAGTATCCCGTCAACCGGATGGAATGCGAACCCTTGAAAAAACCAAACAAAAAACGTCAAGTATATATATAGAAGTCACTAATTAAATGAAACAAGATACATAACTTGACATACCAGCAAATGGAGAGATTGTGTTTTTCTCGTTGTAGATGTGATGGGTCGCATGGATATGCTTATAGAGAAATTTAATGTCATGCAGCGTTTTGTGAACCCAATAAACCCCAATCTCAACTAGAACAAGATAGAGAATTATGTAGAGGAAACAGAGGAAATCGTCAAGTGTAGAGTAACATTTGGTCCAACCATGCTCGATCATATACTCAGTGAATGCTGGAAGAAGACTGTGCCAAAGCATAGCCTTCATTGCCACAGATATGTGGAGAATCATTGCCTTTCTTGTAGGGATGGAATCTGTAGCAAGACTACAGAACCGGACTGTAGATGAGAAATTCAGCATTCGAAATTTATAGAGTTGGTGCTGAGATATTGGACAATTGGTGGCGAAAGATCACCGTACAAGTCAAAATCTTGGTCTCAAGGTTTACCGTTAAAAAAATGGGGTCTTACAAAGATCAAACATTTACCTGTTTTTTAACTAGACAGCAAATGTTCAGTCACTGTTTCTAACAAAAAATATTGGAAACATTGAGAGAGACACACTCATGAAGAACAAGAAGGGTTGAACTTTGAACAACAACGAGCAAAGCAAAGACACAAAAGGAAAAACCAAGTGGGCATTCTCACTTTGCTTTCTTGGAGCCGTCTTTGTTGTCATCTTCTTCTAAAAGAGGATCTCTAAGGGAGCCAAACATCCAATCCATCCATATGGTATAATGACCATAGTTATGCTTGTATGTCGTGTGGTGTATCGTATGGTATCCTGCACCCATCACTGGCCAGATGTTGCCGTGGATGCAGTCATGGATGTTCGCTGTCCATATCGCTTCCAAAAACAAAAGACCTATATGGGTTGTGAAATGAATTGGCACCACAAACAGCGCTATAACATGCGGTATAGCTTGAAGTATCCCATCTACTGGGTGAAATGCAAGCCCTGAAAACCAAATTGTAAGGAGTTTAGATCTCACATTCTTGGATGAACCAAGAAACAATATGGCGATCGTATATAAAGAACTTCTCAATGCATAAGTCTTTTTCTGATGTTCACAAAGTCTACTCTGGTAAGAAATTGAATGCTACCAATCATTTAGATGGATAATGCAAAAGAAATTGAAATACATACCAGCAAAAGGAGAGAGTGTATTTTGCTTGTTGTAGATATGATGCGTCGCATGGAGATACTTATAGAGAGGCTTAATGTCATGAAGCTCTCTGTGCATCCAATAAATACCAAACTCAACGAAAACAAGATAGATGGCGAGGTAAACAAAATAGAGGATCCAGCCGAGTTCGCCTAGTCTAGAGTAACATTTGGTCCAGCCATGCTCGATCATATACTCAGAGACAGTCGGAAGAAGAGTGTACCAAGGCATAGCCTTCATTGCCACAAACATTTGCAAACGCATAGCCTTTATTGTAGGAATGGCATCTGAAGCAAAGCAGATCAAGTAAATAAAAAGTTTTCAAACTAAGACAAATAAGCTTAGAGAGGTTCTGGAAGATTCAACTAGGATAGTATCACACACACTGTGATATATATTCTTCCAGTGCTAAGTTCACAGAGAATCACTTCAACTACCAATTTAAGTGGAGTTAAAAGCAAAGTAGTGCTGTAGAAAAGATGTATTACTTTTTATTGATTGCACAAGAACTTATATCTCCCACATGAACCATCCACATCAAGAAATGATGCTAGATCAAATCATCATCAATTTCAGAACAGTACACGAAGAAGCCCTTTTCCATATACTAATCCTCGGAAGCATAAAGGGAAAAGAAAATAGAAAGACGATAGAGTCGAGACCTTTGGGAAGGTAAACGTTGATTTTAAGGTAATAGATGTAGAAGCACCATAGAAAGCCTGAGATGAAGTAGAGTAGGGTTCCGGCGAGGAAATTTCGGAGCCACGTCTGGAGAAAATGAGGCAAAGGTTCCCACAGATTCGCCGGCAAAAGATGGCTCAAAACGATCCAGTTGTAAAACGAAGTTTCGTCCACGAACTGCATCAGATACGCATGATCCGCCGCCATGTGAATCGGAGATCCACCGAGATCGGTGCCGTAAAACGAGAGAAGATTTCGTCGGTTTGATAGCAGCACTTTACCTTACCCTTTCCTGAATGGGAACGAGGACGCAACACTAGTTAATGCATGTCTAAGATACAGATAGAGTTTGATTGCCGACAAAAAAAAAAAAAAGAGTTTGATCTTTGATGTTGAGTGATCTCTCTCATATGTTCCTGGTAATTTTTGGTGATCTGGTTTAATCGAAAACAGCTGTAATTCGTTTCCGTCCCAATATTTTGTCATATTTACAAATTACACCTTCTACTTGTATGTGGAAAAAGTAAACCCACCAGTCCACCAAGGTAGGGAATATTCAACATCTAGTACTAGTAGGTACAAAACACATTTTGAAACTGACTCTTCTCTGGCATGTTTCTAGATTTTAAATAGGGGTATTAGTATTTCATAAAAAAAATATATAGGGGTGAAATTTATAATAATTTAAAAGTTATGGGGAGAAGTTGTAAGAGAGAGAGAAGTAGGACTTAATTTTAGATTTCGAGGGACGGGATCTATATCTAAAGATGCTTGTTGGTCATATGTACAGTTGTACTTGTAGAATATAAAGATGACGTGCCCGCACGTGGAAAGGCTACCAGCGTCACGCGCCGTCAGCCCGAACCAAACGGCGTTGGACCTCTGATATTTTAACGGGTTACTAACATAAGGCCCAATCTGTGAAACCCAAACCAAAAGTTTTTAAATATAAAGTTTAATATTATGAAACCTGATTAATAACATATTCAATATATCCATTAGCGATTTGAACATTAAAGTTTTCATTTTCTAGTTATTGTATATGGTATTGGATGCATGACGTTTACATCGATATGATTTTAAATACTCAACGCATCCGCCTGATTTTTTTTTGTTTTTAAATTAGATTTTATTCTGTTTTTTGTTTTTGTATTCTTTCTCAACATAGAGGAAAAAAAACGAGATATTTAACATTTATTGATGAAAAGAATGAATTTGGAATTATCGTACAACAAAAATGATAACGTTTTGAACATTTTTGATTTGGTTACATTTTGTCGGTTTTAGTCTTAAGCAATACTATAAACTACAAAAGTAACTGAGACGTAAGAGTGAGTCATCATTAGAGTCCACGTGGACAGCTAGCAAACGGCCCACTAACCACGGACGGACGTTAATTCCGTCGGCAAAACACGTGATTTCTTTTAACATCTGTCACTTTTCCACTTTGTTAAGTTAAACATCTCAGCCCCCACATTTCTATTTTATTCCCATTTTTCACCCCCACACTTTTGAATTTGCAATCATGCCTTCCTCTGTTTATAAAACATAAAAGTTTCCACGATTCGGGTAAAGAGAAAAAGCTTCGAGTCTTCCATTAACATGGGCGCTTAGCTTATAAGACTATAGATATTTGTTTACCTCCGAGACACGGATTTAGATTCGTAATCGTGAGTTTTGGTGTCAATGGAGATCGCTACTGTCGTTAAGGCTAATGGCGGTTGTGAAGCGGATCGACGACGGCTTCGCCGGTTGAGATGCTCCGTTAAGGATTACGATTGGGGCAAAATTGGATCGGATTCACTCGTTTACAGGGTTTATGCGGCCAACTCAGATGACCAGATCGATTCCACACGACCGTACGCTGAGCTTTGGATGGGGACTCACGAGTCTGGTCCTAGCTACTTGGAGGATGCTGATGGATCCAATGGCGTGACCCTCAGATCGTGGATTGCCGAAAACCCTAAATCACTCGGTAATAGGGTTTTGGAGAAATGGGGTTGCGATCTCCCCTTTCTGTTCAAGGTACAGACTTTATATACATTGCCACATTGTTCAATTTCCCTCAAAGTCTCTGCATTTTATGATTTCTGACTTGATTTTGCTCATTTCGTCCGATGTGGATTTGAATCTGTAATGTAAGTTCTTTTATCTTGTGAGTTGCAGAATTGTGATTCAAATTTTGTAAATTCGTTAGGTGTTGTCGGTGGCAAGGGCTTTGTCGATTCAAGCACATCCTGATAAGAAATTAGCAAAGAAAATGCACAAAGCTCATCCTAATCTTTATAGAGACGACAATCACAAACCAGAAATGGCTTTGGCCTATACCCAATTCGAGGCTCTGTGTGGGTTTATACCTCTTCAGGTATCATTTTTCATTATTTCCTAAAGTTTTTGATTTTTTTTTTTTACATCAGAGATTGACCTATGCATTGACCCACTTAGTTTCCCAATTTCGACAATCATAAAACATATTGCTTGGTCAGTTCATCAACTGAGACTGGATTCGCTGAAGTAGTATTTCTGGTTATTCATGGTGTTGCACATGAGTCGTTTGTTTCCCTTTTTCTCTATGGTTATATCTCAGAGATGGACACATTGCCTAAACTTTGGAAACAAATTTGATTTTGTAGAGCATCTCTACTAACACTAGAATTGTTATCTTATTTCTTTTCTTAGAATTGAATGATTTAGTTTCTTCTTGTACCAATGTTGCAGGAGCTTAAGAGTGTCATTCGGGCTATTCCAGAGATTGAAGAACTTGTTGGGAGTGAAGAAGCAAATCAAGTGTTCTGCATCAGTGAACATGATGAGGAAAAATTGAAATCTGTTGTCCGAACAATCTTCACCCTGTTAATGTCTGCAGATCCCGATACAACAAAGAAAATCGTATTCAAACTAAAACGCCGTCTGCATATGGAGAGTCAGGTCAGCCTTCTAACTGCCCTGTTACTGTCTACTTTGCTTGATTGCTACTGTTTCTGTAATTGTTTTTTCGCTTAATATCCCTGTGAATTCCACTGCCTGAAACCTTCTCAATTTACACAGGAACGTCAACTGACAGACAAGGAGCGACTTGTTCTGAAGCTAGAGAAGCAATATCCAAATGATATTGGAGTCATATCTACATTCTTCTTCAACTATGTGAAGCTCAATCCCGGCGAAGCCTTGTATCTCGGTGCAAACGAACCCCACGCTTACTTATTTGGTGAGTGCATTGAGGTCATGGCGACTTCAGACAACGTAGTAAGAGCTGGCCTCACTTCCAAGCCTCTGGATATTCAATCACTTTGTTCCATGCTCACATATAAACTGGTAAACCATACAACTTAAAACTAAACTTAATATCACAAAGTTAGTTTATAGATTGGTTACTGATGGGTCGTTTCTGAGTTTCAGGGATATCCTGAAATTTTAAAGGGATCAAGGATTCGACCATACATCACAAGATACCTCCCTCCTTTCGAAGAGTTTGAAGTTGATCTGTGTGATCTTCCCTCTGGAGCCTCCACAGTGTTTCCCTCTGTTCCAGGCCCTTCGCTTCTGCTTGTACTCCAAGGTGAAGGAAGGATGTCTACAGAAGCTTCAGCAGATGGGATTTCGATGGGGGATGTTTTATTTGTGCCTGCAGATACCGAGATTCACTTGAGGTCTTCAACTGACTTGAAGTTGTACAGAGCAGGAGTGAACAGTAGGTTTTTGTATTCTCTATAGCCAAACTACACACAAGTATCACTTTCTCAGTTATTGTATGATTTAATTCAAAAGTTGGTTCACATTTGTGCCCAAAAATTACAAATTTGATGTGGAAATTTTTTGATACTACGTTTCTAAAACAATAAATGCTAGAACACAAGTACTGTATATTGTTAAATAGAACGTTGAAAAAGTTGATGAAACAGAGTTTTTACTCCCAAAAAGCAAACAGAAGGAAAAGCTATCCGACAAAAATGAACAAAACAAACATTCATCTCTTCAAGCTTCAGTGACTGGGTACTCGAAAACTACATCTCTGCCTGTAAGTTTCTTGTACACACCCATCATTGTCTCCAGCTTGTACTCAGTGTCATTCTTCTGCTTAATGTCTAAATAGACCTGCCCAATGAACAAAGGGGGTGAGACATGTTATAGACCAGTTCAAAGCACTGGAAGAAGATCAATGAGCTTTCAAACGTTTTACCTTAGTAACCTTGGTGCCATCAAGACGGTATCTGGTTCGCTTTCCTACAATCTCAGCAGGGTAAGCAACATCCTCAAGCATAGCTTCATGGACGGAAGTAAGAGTCCTGTTGCGTGGTCTCTGAACAGCTGAGCCCTTCTTTGGGGGGCGCATGATTCTTCTGGTAGCAACAAAGACAACATCTTTTCCACTGAACTTCTTCTCAAGCTCTCTGACAAGACGGAGGTGAATCTTACGGAAAGCTTTCCTCAATCTGAATGGAACATAGATCACAACAGCCTTGCGATTGCCAGAAATATCCATATGACTGCAGAAAGAAAGAAATGGAGATATTAAGTGGATAACACAAAACTAAGATCCTTCAAACCACAAAAACAAGTACATACACTGCTTGGTTGATGTACAGATCTTTCAACTCGCTTTTCAGTTCCTGGTTAGTATTCTCCAAGTCAAAGAAAGCCTGCAGAAAAAGAAATAAACATTCTAGTCGATTAGCAACCAAAAACATCTACTGGTCAAAGAAAATGAGACAGCGACAACGAAAATAACCTGAGCGACTTGCTCCTCAAACTCTGTTGGTGCCACACCCTTATCCTTGTGGATCTTGTTCTGAGCAGAATACATCTTCACAGATCTACAGCATAACAAGATACAGCAAAACAAATAAACAAGAGAGCCAATCAAATTTTGGTAACAAAGGTAACTTACATGATTGTAATGAGACTTCAAAGGACCAAATTTGATCAACTTTTCCGAAACTAGGACAGACATTAACTAGAGTTCCAAAATACTGATAAAACATTATAACCCTAGAGTAAGTTCTCTATTCCTCCATTGATAATAAACGAGGAAGCAGATCAACCTAATCCGTTATCCTAAATAAACCCCTGAATAATTCACCTCACTACAAGCTAATAAGTTTCTCCAAAAAAAATCACGTCGATTAGCCTCCAAAGAAGAACACCCATTTCGTGGATTACGATAATACACAGTGAATGGAAACGTTTTGAAGCGTACCAGTTAAAGAACGACGAAGAAGCTTCGACGGTGAGAAAAAGGTTTACGGCTTTCAGAGCTTCGTCTTCGAGAGGGGGCAGCACAAATCTGGTGAAGCAAAGCCTTAAATATCAAGGGTTTTTCTTAAGATCCCTATTTTGGACGGCCTGGATTTAATGATCAATCTCTTCACCCAAACTGGGCCTTTCTTTATAGGCTCTTAAAACCAATGGGCCTAATATATAATTTGTTTGACCCAAACTAAAAGAAAACACATGTACGCGACCGTTAGATTTCCTAGTCAATATAATATGATTTATACCACGGATTTATATTATTGGTTTGATGGTTTCTAAGTTACAGAATTAACGAGTTGCGGCCGACATAAGAAAAAAATATAACCGACTTAGGTTACGAGCATATCAAGTTGTCCCATAAATACATCTATAACTTGGGTATAAACGACGCGAATTAGCAAAAAATCAGTCAAACGACAACGCTTTAGAATTTAGATACACAAAACCTTATTCACATTTTTTTAGCTTATATCATCATTTATAAAGTGCGTTCATAGCCGCGTCTGTTTCCTCCTTTTCCTCTCTCACCCTTATCGCCGCTGTTGCTTCGTCTTGAATGAATTATCAGGTTTTACTTCTCTCCTTCTCTTCTCTATCTTCTTCTTCATCAATATCCCAAGTTTCTGATTTTCCATGTAAACGGTTTGTTGCAGATCTAAGGTTTATATGAGTTTTATCTTGTTCGTTTTCTTTGGTCTTTTGAAAATTTCCGTTTTTAGTATAGTCAATACTTTGATGTTTCTTTGAATTCTCTATTCTATGAAATTGGTTTCTTTTAGTCAAAACGTATTCGTTGGCATTTTCCTGTTTATAAAAAAAACACCCTTTTTATATCCCAATCTCTCTCTATTTCAAAATGATCCTTTTTTTTAACCGAAACGATTTCATTTTTCAATTCCCTCAAATTTATGGTGAAAAACTGGACGAATTCAGGGCTTATTTGTTCAGATTTTAGTTTTTCTACCAAGTAAATTCGATTTCTTATCCGTTGGACTTGTCTTTCAATTTCATTCTAAGTTCTTTGTTCTGAAAAATCTTAACTTTTGTTTCATGTTGATGCACAGATTAGGCGTTCTTCTGTGGATAGAAGTGGTTCGAAGATGAATCATTGTAACCTTCAGCAGAACGCCTTCATCATGTCTCGTGACGAGTCGAGAGGGTTTGTTTCTTCTATCTTTTGTGATCCAATGGACTCTGTTGTTTGTCCTAAGCCCCGTCGCCCCAACAACGTTATTCGTCCCCTTAGATTACATTATAGGTATAAAGTTTCTTCCTTTTCTTTTTATCCTTGTCCGCAAAACATCTTATTGATTGTGACATCAAATTGTTGATTTGCTTTGTGTTGTGTTGTGTTGGGATTGACAGTCAATCAGGAGCTGCTGATACATGTGATTCTAATAAAGCCGGGGAAGATCTTTTGGACATAATTCGTAGAAAGGTTTGTCTCTTTCTTTTTTCCAATATGTTTCATACTGGTGCATCGAAGCAATGTCTGTCTATTATTGCATTTCACTTGTCTTCCTTTGTTTGAACCATATTTCTCTGTTATTGGAGTTCTCTGCATAGGAATCAACGCTAGTTTGCCTTGAGTGGTTTTGGTTTATTTCTGAGTTATGATGTAGTGTTTCATATAACGTTTTTGTCAGATTTCACCTGACTGAACTATGATTCTTGTTCTTCCCACGATAGGATAGTTTCTAAGCTTCTCATTGTTTTAGTTTTCATATCAAAATCAGTTCTTAGTTTACGTAGAGAGATTGATCTTTAGTTGATTCTGTAAAGCATTGTCCTTATGTTGTGTTATTGAGATCTAAGGTATGAATCTTGTCTTCTTTTTTTCTATATAGGAGGAATCAGTATCATTTGTTGCTTCATCACCCCCATTTTTTCTTGGGTCTCCCCCTAGCAGAGCAGCGAACCCTTTAGTTCAAGATGCACGCTTTGGAGATGAGAAACTCAACCCTGTCTCACTCTCACTCTCCCCTCTTCCCTTATCTGCATCTCGTGTCAAAGGAGGAGGTTGTGGTAGAATGGATTATGGGGTGAAACCAGCAACTGTTAGAGTAGAAGGATTTGATTGCTTGAACAGGGACAGCCAAAACTCAAGCATCCCTGCCATGGCCTAGAAGAAGAAGAAGAAGGAACAGAGAGATTCGCAAGGTGTACATAAAATCCAGGATCAAGACTCCAGTGTTTGAAGCAGGTTTATATATTTTTGAAGACGATGAGGAAACAGAGGATTAAAAGATCATCAGTTACGGCTTTTACCGCAGTTTTTTTGTTACTATGATGAGGTCGATGTTGTGTATATGAGGCTATTTTGTATATATTATCCACTGTAATTAAGAGGTAAGATGGAAACTTGATGAGTTAAGTTTCTTCCTATTCCTAGAGTCTCGCTGTAACATATTAAAAGCAATTTGGAGTTTTGTTCTCTTTTGTATAGTACCGTTTCTTCTTTGTTTGGGGATTCACAAGCAATGTAAATTGTAATTTTAATTCATTAGAAAAGTTAATGCTTTGTAGTTTGTACCATTCGAACAAGCTTCCGTTTCTCTCTTTTAGACTTGAGAGATTCGAATTGTCTCGTCTCGTTGGGATGGACAAGACAAAAGAAATGAGACTGAACGGAACATAATGCGAGTGGAACGGAGTCAAGCGGTTGACTCCGTAACATAACATTTGTGAATTACGTACGGTCTTCTCTGTTCAACGAAGAAGATTCCTTTAATATTGTCCTGAAGACGTGAACAAAACCTTGTAATCACACGGAAGCATAATCGCTGGTTTGTTTTGTTGTCAAATGTTTTACACGTGGCTTTTTACAAATTACATGACAGAATCCATAAACTTAAATCAAATGTATTGTGATACACACACGAATGAAGGAGGTTACGTAGGAATATCAAAGCTGATTTTTTGGGTTATATGAACTATAAGCACTAAACTAGAAGTTGGGGAGAAAAAGAATTAAACTAAAAGGTGGTGACTAGAGATAATTTTCTTTTAAATTAATATAAAGATGATTAAGATTACGTTAATACGAAACCGTCGGCGATGAGAGAGAGAGTCAGAAAGATCCGCCCACAGTGAGAGAAGAAGAAAAGATCAAAAACCGGAAACCAGACAATAGTTTTGGACACAAGTTATAGAAAAAGCGGTTTTTTGATAAAAACGGATTCTTTTTCCAGAAAACCAGGAGCTAAATGTGGGCCCCAGTTCTCACAATGCTCCACAAATGACTCAAATCCTATCTGGATGAATTACGTGGCGACCCGACCGAAATATCCCACGCGCGATCGTGAAAGCCACGTGTTATTTTTGCTTCTACGTTAATGTCCAGCGTGCGTGTGTTTAGCACGTGTAATACACGCTCGTGGTGGTAGAGAGTAGGGACGAAAGCAACACATTGGGGAAGAAACACAAGAAGCAAAACCTTGAATCAGAGGGCCAAAATTTAAAAAAAAAAAAAAACAGCGGCGGTTCTGGGAAAGACAAATACAACCCTGTCTTCTTTATCTTAGTTTTCTCTCTTCTTCCTTCCCTCCCTCCCTTGGTTTTATAATCTCTCCGCTTCCCCCAAAAACCCAGGGGCTTCTTCTTATTACGCACACACGATCCCACCTTAAAAGCTAATCTTCTTTCTTTTATAATTAACGAATCTCCCACACCAACTCCCATAATATCTCCTAAATACCTTCAAGAAACACACAGACAAATATATCGGTTTTGGGTTTGTGTATTGCTCGATCAGTTCTTGTTATTGTTTACTGTTAGCAAATCTAAATCAAAGATGCGGATGAGCTGTAATGGATGCAGAGTTCTCCGGAAAGGGTGTAGTGAGGATTGTAGTATAAGACCCTGTTTGGCTTGGATCAAGTCTCCTGAAGCCCAAGCTAACGCAACCGTGTTTCTCGCCAAGTTCTATGGCCGTGCTGGACTCATGAACCTCATCAACGCCGGTCCCGATCACCTTCGTCCTGGTTAGTGGCTTTTCTATACTAAATGTCACCCTTCTTTAAACCTTTTCGACAAACCGACGCCGTTTTTTTTAATGGTAGTTGTGAACTCTTCTTTCAAACGACACCGTTTGATTAACCAAATTAGGGTAAATTTTATTTTGCAGGGATTTTCCGATCGTTGTTGCATGAAGCTTGTGGGAGGATCGTGAATCCGATCTATGGTTCAGTGGGTTTGTTATGGTCTGGAAATTGGCAGCTTTGTCAAGACGCCGTTGAGGCTGTGATGAAAGGAGAGCCGATCACAGAGATCGCCACAGACGCGGCGACGATCGGCCAAGGTCCGCCACTTAAGATCTACGACATCAGACATAACTCCAAAGATGACAACTCCGCTGCCGCTACTGGGTCAACCGATCTGAAACGGGCGAAAACTCGCCGGGCTAAGCGGGTCGCCGCCCTTGAGAAACAAGCGGAATCTGAGGGAAAGTCCGGCGGCGGTGAGGCTAGTCACGAGTCCTCGTTGAGTCACCAGTCTGAAATAGTGGCTGCTCATGAAGGAGAGAGCAAGGAATCGGAGAGCAATGCCTCTGAGGTTTTGGCGTTATCGCCGCCGACTGTTCAGGGCTCCGGCGAGATTAAGCTCGACTTAACTCTAGGGCTGGAGCCGGTGTCACATGCGTATGACGTGGTACCTGTGAAGAAGAGAAGGATCGGCGTGTTTGGCACGTGTCAGAAGGAGAGCACGTGTAAGACTGAGCTTATGCTCTAATCAGAAGCTTCGTTTTAGCTCACCATAGAAGTTTTGCCCGCAATCAGCTCAATTCGGTTCGGCTCTGATCATCGTCAAGCCGAGCCGGTAACTTTTTTTATATAATTTCACTTTCTTTATTTGTGACCAAAGAAAAAGAATAGCCGGTAACTTACCATGTACAAACTTATTTACAGAGAGTAATTCAAGAATTGGCTGAGATATTATTATTGTTCCCCTTTACTAATAAAAGTCAAAATAAACAGTGAACCAAAAAAAAGTATATACAAAAAATCAAAGTGGATCGATGTGAAAATGTAATTATGGGCCTATCTTCTAACATACCAGAGTCATTTTGGGCCTATCTTTTGACGTTGAAACGGTCAACACGAGGTGGCATATTTTGATTGGATGAATTACGGCTGACTTGGCAGAGTTGAAAGCAGAAGCCATGTGCTTGGGGACACAATCGAGTGGAGATATCGAGGGAACGCAAAGGTAGGGGACCCCCTGATTCTGTATCTTCTTCTTTCACTTACCTACCCTCGACCTTTATCTCTCCCTTTTAGCCGGCGGCGATCAATCAGAACGGAATTGTTGCCGGAATTGTTGCCGGGGTGAGAATATGAAGATATATGTGAAAACTCTCAAGGGGACTCACTTCGAGATCGAAGTTAAACCCGAGGATTCGGTATGCCAATTTCTACATATTGTTTCTCTATACTTGTTAGTGGAGACGGTTGAATTACGTATCTGAGGTTTAGTTTCTCGATCGGGTATTTGATTTTGTTGAGTTCTCTGTTTTGCAAATGGACTTTGGATGTTTCTATAGGAAATCTATACAATTCAGCAATCTCGTGTGTGTATGGGTTTGTTTTGCCATGTTATAGTTATTTCACTGTCTGTAGTGGAGAATTAGCTCAATTTCATTTGCATTTAAAGTGTGTTTATCACTCACTATGTTTGGATCCATGAACCTTCTTCTGCTTCTCCTAGTCGTTTTCCAATTGGGACCTTTACACTCTTTCACTGAACTGAGATTTTTAATTTTATGAGCTCACTATAGCTTGTTTAAATTTATGCTTCCATTCTCTTTTACTTGCCTTTAATTTTGTGTTATTGTTTTAGACATTGTAATCTTGATTGCCGCGGCCTTCATCTCTCTATTGTTATTTTGGACTTTTGATGGTAAAATATTCAAATTCAGATTTCTGATGTGAAGAAGAACATAGAGACTGCGCAGGGCGCAGATGTATATCCTGCTGCGAAACTCATGCTTATTCACCAAGGTAAAGTTCTTAAAGATGAGACAACAATTGAGGAGAACAAAGTTGCTGAGAACAGTTTTATTGTCATTATGATGACCAAGGTGCGTTTTCAATCTGGAAACATTAGTAATTTTGTTTAGCTTTTTGATTACGATTCTCATCTTTGCTCTCTGGTGCTTAACATGTAGAGTAAACCTGTTTCAGCAGGAGCATCTAGTGCATCTGCTGGTACTACCCTGGTAAGTTGGTTCTATTGCTATAACATGATTATAAAGGCTGAGATGCAACTTGGGATTTCAGAAAACTCTTGCTTGGACACAGCTAATGAAACGAGAGTATTCCTTTAGAAAATTTATCTTATTGTTTGTTGATTGATCTATCTTTCGTGTTAGTTTAGACCAAGGCGATACCTCCCTCAACATCACAGCCTTCAGTTCCCCCTCAGACTGCTGCTTCTGTAGCAACGTGCGTTTTTGAGACAAATACTTTCTGTTTGAAATTTCCTGGAATACTAATTTTCAATCTTCCGTCCCCAATTCTTTAATTGTGCAGACCAGTGGCACCTGCACCAACACGTGCACCACCTCCTGCACCGACACCTATGCCTACACCTGCACCTGTAGCTGCAACTGAAACTTTGACTGCACCTGTACCTGCAACTGAAATTGTGACTGCACCTGTACCCGCTACTATACCCACAAGCACCCCTGCACCAGACTCAGCTCCTGTTGGGTTAGCATCTTTGCTATCTAAATCTTCTGCCCAACTCAGATATTAACCTACTCATGTTATGTTCCCTATTTCTTTTGGTTGAGATAGAAGTCAAGGTGATGTTTACGGACAAGCAGCATCAAATCTAGCCGCTGGAAGTAATTTAGAGAGTACCATTCAGCAGATTCTTGACATGGGTGGAGGAACCTGGGATCGTGATACTGTTGTTCGTGCACTACGTGCTGCATTTAACAACCCTGAAAGAGCTGTGGAATATCTTTACTCTGTGAGTTCAATTATATCTCTGAATTTGCAATAATAGATTCTGTGACCTTTCATGCAACTTTGTGTAAGAGGGATTTCACGATGCATTACTAATCATTATGCCTAGAATCTACTTCCTTGCCATTATTGTTGGCTACTATTCTCCTTGTCACTAAAGGGAGAGAGTCTATAAATTTAACAATTTAGGGGATCCCTGAGCAAGCTGAAGTTCCACCAGTTTCCCGTGCTCCAGCTAGTGGTGGACAGCCAGCGAGTCCTCCAGCACAGACTCAACAACCTGCAGCAGCACCCGCAAGTGGTCCTAATGCAAATCCGTTAAATCTCTTCCCACAGGTAATACACCTTAAGATAGAAAGCGGAATTGGTTCATTTAAACTCTTAACTGTATATGGATGTATAACTAAAATCTACTCTTTATCTTTGACAGGGCTTGCCAAATGTTGGCGGAAATCCTGGTGCCGGTACACTTGATTTCCTGCGCAACAGCCAACAGGTTTAAACTGTTTATTTTTCTTCTTCTTTTCTTACACTTGCTTACAAAATGAGTATATCAGACATCAGTGTGTAATATAAATACTATTAATCTGGTGTATATTAGTTCCAAGCTCTGCGAGCAATGGTGCAAGCAAACCCTCAAGTTCTGCAGGTATGTTGATCCAAAAATGAAATCATTGTCAGTTTCCATTTCTTTCAAATGATTTTGTTCACTCGTTTTCTGCAGCCTATGCTTCAGGAACTGGGAAAGCAGAACCCAAACTTGATGAGGTTGATTCAAGATCACCAGGCTGACTTCTTACGCTTAATCAATGAACCCGTTGAAGGAGGGGGTGAGAGGTATGTATAATCCTGGTGTTGCTGTGATTATGACTCATATGTAATACACGTCAAAACCAAAAAAAAAACTGGGAGGCATTTAATTATTTGAACAGTGATTCATTTCTTTGATAATTTGTGCGTTGTATCATTCAGTGGCAACCTCCTTGGCCATATGGCGGCGGGAATACCACAGCCACAGGCGATTCAAGTCACGCCTGAGGAACGTGAAGCAATTGAACGGGTATGTTCCTCTATATTGATCTTCCCCCTTAAGAAATATGTCTGTATTGATCAACTCGGTTTCACATTGATAATAAAACAGCTTGAAGGAATGGGATTCGACAGAGCACTGGTATTGGAAGTGTTCTTTGCGTGCAACAAGAACGAAGAGTTGGCTGCAAATTATCTTCTAGATCACATGCATGAGTTCGAGGAATAAGCTTTTACACTAAAACTTACCTTTCTGTATCATTGTCATTGGTCCATATATGTTTGTCTATATGTATTTATGTGGTGGGATACCAAGTTTGAACCAGAGATATGACCTTGACGTCGTCACTTTGTCTATGCTCATGGCTGAGTTCTCAGTTTAAAAATGGAGTTTCTCTTCTCATCTGCTTCTTTCTTTGTATTGTCTTTGATAATCGTTAGTCCTTACAAAAATTTATGTATGTGCCTAAGTATTAAAAAATAAAGAAAACTTACTGATGAAATCTCCCCTATAACTTCCCTATTATGTCGTGTAACACTTCTTTATTAATATTTTTTATTTGAGTTATCCTCGTGAAATTAGTTTTAAGAAATTGACATTAGTAACTTTTGTATATTAGTCGGAGTCTCTAGCGCAGTTAGAGTTTCTGATGATGCGACAACGTTTGAGACTGATGATGCCTTTAAGAGGTTTCTTTTCCACTAGCATCTTCTTCTCTGGAGCCCTTATTACTCACGAAATTTAAAAGAAGAAATAAAAGAGAAATACTCTGAAGCTCCCAGAGAAGAAAAAGCCCTAGAAAGTCCCAGAACCCCTTCTCTCTCGTTCGTCGTTCCAGTTTCTTTTCGACCTCTCATCATCGAAAATGTCTGTGCGTGTTCTGAATCCGAATGCGGAGGTGCTCAACAAATCGGCCGCGCTTCATATGACCATCAACGCCGCTAAGGGTTTACAGGATGTACTCAAGTCCAATCTCGGTCCTAAGGGAACTATCAAGATGTAAGTCTTTTTGCTCTTGATGGATCTATGCATTTTTTCTTCGTCTCTTCACTCTCGCCTGTATTTTTCTTTAGATATTCTTTTTCATTTGCTTTGATCGATCACTCTGTGCAGGCTTGTTGGTGGTTCCGGGGATATCAAGCTTACCAAGGATGGCAACACGCTTTTAAAGGAAATGGTATGTCCGATTAAATACAATGCTAGATCTTGTTATTTGATTAGATTCTAGCTTAATGTCTTCTCTTACTTGTAAAGTGTGTTCAGTAGCTTGTAAAACGCTGGGATGCTACTTAGGTTAAGCTGTGTCATGAAATTTTCTACGTATTGGTCGAAGACATATTAAACTCTACTTAGGTTAGGCTGTTTGTCAAGAATTGTGATAGAAATCTTAGACACTAATCTTTAGATGGGGAATAGTAATGCGACTGTCCTGCTCTAATGGATGACACTTAACTGGTCTGATGATTCTTACAGTGCTCACTTGCTTAACTTTTCAGCAAATTCAAAATCCAACAGCCATCATGATTGCCAGAACAGCTGTTGCACAGGATGACATTAGTGGGGATGGTACTACTTCCACTGTCATCTTCATTGGTGAGCTTATGAAACAGTCTGACCGTTGTATCGATGAAGGTTAGCCAAACTAGCTTGTTTCTGCATTATATTTTGATTTGTTGATGAGTTGGCTAGTTTTATGCTTGTCTATTTCTGTTTTATATAATTAGACTGGATGTGGTTGTGGTGCCATTCATATTCTGAATCTGTATGTCATGGTTAACATATATCACTTTTCATTTCATTTGTCTAGTCATGTTTTGGTTAATCTCAGTAAGAAATGGTCCTAATTCAAGGTTTACATATGTGTCAGGAATGCATCCACGTGTCTTAGTTGATGGTTTTGAGATTGCAAAAAGAGCTACTCTCCAATTTCTCGACACTTTCAAGACACCTGTGGTTATGGGTGATGAGCCTGACAAAGAGATCCTGAAAATGGTTGCCAGGACTACGCTAAGAACAAAGGTTTTCTTTGTTTGCTGATATCTATATCTTTTTGTTATCACTGACTCTTCTCTATGCTTTCTGACTGGCTTTTTTTCCTTTCTGGCTACTTAGTTGTATGAAGGCTTAGCTGATCAACTGACTGATATTGTTGTTAATTCGGTATGTGTACTGTTATCTCTCATTGAATATAATCATGCTTTTTCACATATACGAAAACTAATCTATGGATCAATTTTGGTTTACAAGCTGTTTGTCTTCTAATTAGCTAATTTGCGTATTTAACAGGTTCTCTGCATTCGGAAGCCTGAGGAACCTATTGATTTGTTTATGGTTGAGATCATGCACATGCGCCATAAATTTGATGTTGACACACGATTGGTATGCCTTTGTTTTACAGTAAATTTCTTCAGTCGAAATTTACAGATTTCACACTAGTAAAATGAGTTCTGTATGGGATTAAATCTTTTTGGTGATCGTGAATCAGAAATATCATCTTACACCAGTTGTGAATAATAACATATATTGTTTCTCCTGTATCAGGTTGAGGGGCTTGTTCTTGATCATGGTTCAAGACACCCTGACATGAAGCGTCGTGCGGAAAATTGTCACATCCTGACTTGCAATGTGTCACTAGAATATGAGAAGAGGTACGGAATACAAATCTCTGGCTGAAGACAAAAAGTTAGAGGAACTATCCCGTGTATCAGTGATTTTGTAGCCTAACTTTGTAAATATCAGTGAAATTAATGCAGGATTTTTCTACTCGAATGCGGAACAGAGAGAAGCCATGGTTACTGCTGAGCGACGTTCTGTTGATGAAAGAGTTCAGAAAATTATTGAGCTGAAGAACAAGGTGAGTTTGAAATCACTACCTTCCAAGCCATATGCTATATTCTTTCAGATATTTACATGTTCTACATTTTATGCAGGTTTGTGCTGGTAATGATAACAGCTTTGTAATCATAAATCAAAAGGGTATTGATCCCCCGTCGTTGGATCTTCTTGCTAGAGAAGGGGTAAGCTATAATTAGCTTTGTATTGTTTTGAGCATCTGATTGCTAGACACGTATGAAAAAACTATATGAAGGTTGTGAAAACAAGTGAATTGAAGTAAAGGCAAAATGAATTTAACCAAATTAAAGGGATGATTATCCACTAAGACTATTTACCTAGAAGATGCCTTGATTTTCTACTAAGCTTCTTTCTTGTCTTGCACTTGGTTTCTTGTATCTGCAAGTTGGTACAAGCGAGTTATCTTTCTGTTTCCTTATATATATTCATATGTATCTCCAGATAATCGCCCTGAGAAGAGCAAAGAGGAGGAACATGGAACGTTTGGTCTTGGCATGTGGTGGAGAAGCTGTGAACTCCGTTGATGACTTGACCCCTGATTCTCTTGGTTGGGCTGGACTTGTATATGAGCACGTTCTTGGAGAGGAAAAGTACACATTTGTCGAGCAAGTAAAGAATCCTCATTCATGTACTATCCTCATAAAAGGTACAAAGGCTAAAACTTCTCTCTCTTGGCAGCTAAGGTCAATTTTGCTTATTTTTGCACGCTTGGTAATCGATCATCTACAATGTTAACTTCTCCTTCTTTTTCTAATAGGGCCTAACGACCACACTATTGCTCAAATTAAAGACGCTGTCCGTGATGGTTTAAGATCAGTTAAAAATACCATTGAAGATGAGTGTGTCGTATTAGTAAGTACCTTCTCGTCCACACAGATCAAATATGTTGCTATCTCAGTGTGATTGTTTTGGTGGGCGCTTGTGTTTTATTGACATCTTTGTCTTTCTGTAGGGAGCTGGAGCTTTTGAAGTTGCAGCAAGACAACACTTAATCAATAAAGTCAAGAAAACCGTTCAAGGGGTAAGTATGAAGTAACATTCCTCTGTTCCAATACCTGTTCTTGATTTTTTCTGGTTGCTAATGTTAATTGTGGGCAAATTGCAGCGCGCTCAACTCGGTGTTGAAGCTTTTGCTAACGCCCTTCTTGTGGTGCCTAAGACACTCGCTGAAAATGCTGGGCTTGACACTCAAGACGTTATCATTTCTCTAACGGTATAATACTTGTGTTTTCCTCTTCTGCCTCTATTGATGATTCTAAACTTTTGCTTAGGTTTATATACTGAAATTTGATGTTTATACAGAGTGAGCATGACAAAGGAAACATTGTGGGACTAAACCTACAGGATGGAGAACCCATCGACCCTCTGCTTGCTGGTATTTTCGACAATTACTCGGTGAAACGCCAACTTATCAATTCAGGGTATGTGCCAAATCAAATGGCAATTTGTAAACGCTAACATAGGCATTTAAAAATGCTGGAGTCTTGAAATCACTTGCGGTTGAGTTCAGGCAGTTAAAACGGTTTGTTTGGTAATGTGTTGCAGGCCGGTGATTGCTTCGCAGTTGCTATTAGTGGATGAAGTGATTCGTGCAGGAAGAAATATGAGGAAGCCTACTTAAAAAAACAGTTACTTTGTTTTCAATTTTTGTTTTGTTTCGTGTTTTGAGCATTAGCATATGAATATTATTTCTTTTATGTATTTCTCTTTTACTTGTTATCTTCTGTTGTCATAGAGTTTTGTTTTGATCTATCTTCTGTATCACAAAAACAATATGAATATTTTGACTGTGGTTGGTATAATGAAAAAAAGAAAAAAAAAAAAAAGAGTGATTTAATGGATACATATTATACTCTTGTTTGTAGGCACGCATAATTATTTTCAGTAAGAGCAAATTCGGAAGGAAATTATTGCCAAGACACTTTACAACGTACCCTAATTGTAAAGGGGAAGGGTGATCAAGACATAAAACTATGGTAAAAAGGTATTCAAGGCAATGTTCAGAAGGTCAAAGGCTATTTTAGATAGAGAATTGTGAACATCTGAAAAAATTTGTATCAAACATCAATGTGAAGCCGAGATTAAAGTAATTTGGAAGTATAATTTGTTTTTCCTATCAAATTCTACGATTTAGGAAATGACTTGGAAAGTTTCATGAAAATAGAAGCAGACTTGTTTGAAAACACACAACAAAGTCGAATTACCAAACAATGCACAGCATACAGCTTTTAATGATTTTTATCCTAGAAATGGAATCAGGGCCCAATCCAATCCTTGTGTAAAAGTAATAATAATTCACTTTTCACGTTTATTAAAGTCCTTGACGGGTCAACACCGTTTGACACTTGTCGGACTATTATTGGGCCTTTTCTCTTTACTTTCTCCTAAAAATCAAAGCCCATCTCTCTCTTCGTCCTTATTTTTTCCCCCTAATTTCTCACTTTCCCCCTCACAAGTCGCAAGCTTTCGAATTCGAGAATCCCTAATTTCCAAAATCCCCTCGGTAAGCTATGGATCTGGTCTCTCTTTGCTCTACGAATCATTCTTGTGTTGCTCGTTCACGTTTCTCGTTTTCTCGACTTCGAATCTTGTCTGTGTTCCTTGTTATTTCGAGATCTGGCGTAATCTACAATGTTTGGTTTAGGTTTCGTTCTTGGTCCTGTGTTTATCTGTCGTTCGTTCTAGTGTTCGTTTTATTATGTTTGACTTGTTAGTAATCGAGGATTGATCTGAACGATAATATGAATTTTTGAAAACAGGATCTAGAAGTGTGTGATTAACACAACAAGATGTCGTCTTCGCGGGAAGAGAATGTGTACTTAGCCAAGTTAGCTGAGCAAGCTGAACGTTATGAGGAAATGGTTGAGTTCATGGAGAAAGTTGCTAAGACTGTTGACACCGACGAGCTTACTGTGGAAGAGCGAAACCTCTTGTCCGTTGCTTACAAGAACGTGATTGGTGCTAGGAGAGCTTCCTGGAGGATCATATCTTCCATTGAACAGAAGGAAGAAAGCAGAGGCAAAGGGGATCACGTTTCGATTATCAAGGACTACAGAGGAAAGATTGAAACCGAACTCAACAGAATCTGTGATGGGATTTTGAATCTTCTGGATTCTCACCTTGTTCCAACTGCATCTTTGGCTGAGTCCAAAGTCTTTTACCTCAAAATGAAAGGAGATTACCACAGGTACCTTGCTGAGTTTAAGACTGGAGCTGAGAGGAAGGAAGCTGCAGAGAGCACCTTGGTTGCTTACAAGTCGGCTCAGGTAAACAAACTCTTTTTAAGTTTGAACATCTATCTACCAGTAAAAGGGCTTTCATGATTGGTAAATTTTTTTATGTGTGTTTTTCTTATAATGCAGGATATTGCACTTGCTGATTTAGCTCCTACTCATCCGATTAGATTGGGACTTGCTCTCAACTTCTCTGTCTTCTACTACGAGATTCTCAACTCACCTGATCGTGCTTGCGGTCTCGCAAAACAGGTTTGCGTTTTGCTCTACTGGATGTTATGATGCTTTCAGACTTTGTAGCACTTAAATTGATTATTAGCGATATTTCCGCAATTGTTTTTGCAGGCTTTCGATGAGGCTATTTCTGAGCTGGACACATTAGGAGAAGAATCATACAAAGACAGTACACTGATAATGCAACTTCTCCGTGACAATTTGACCCTTTGGACTTCTGACATCAATGTACTCTCTTGTCTCCTTCTTTGGATATTTTTCCCCACTAACACATATCTACAAGCAATCTAAGCTTCTGTACTGAGAGATTTCGATTCAAGCGCTGATGTGTTGCTCATTTTTCAGGATGAGGCGGGAGGTGATGAGATCAAGGAGGCCTCAAAACATGAGCCAGAAGAGGGGAAACCAGCAGAGACAGGGCAGTGACCAGAGAGAGAGAGAGATAAACATTTCTAAGTATGTATGGTACGGGTTGGTCTCTAGTTTCCAAAAACGTTTGATATGATGATGGGGTTTGTAGAAGCCAGAGAGAAAGATCATTATTTGACATTCTCCTAGAAAACTCAAAAACTCTCCTCTCTTTTCTTTTAGTTTGGTTTTTTTTCTTAAAGCTGTTGATGATCATTGGTTCTCGCTTCGTTGCTTGTTAGTATTTAGGGAGCGAAGAAAGAAGAAGAAACAAAACTAAGGATTATTTGCATTATCAATAGTTGTTGTCTTATCAGGATACTACTATATATTAGTCTTAGGATTTTTTTAAACTCGAACGATATTAAAACGAAGGAGAGAAGAGACAATTGGAATTTGGACATGTATATCTCTTTTGGCAAATAACAAAATTAAAAGTCTTCGAGTCATATTTTCCTTTTGTGCAGTAACACTCATGGGGTCTCTATTTCTTCTATTTCTTTATTTATTCTTTTTCTGTTGTTCCTTTTTTATTCATGTTTCCCATGTGTATTTATATTTTGTATAGAATTTTTTTAATTCAACTATCATCATTAATAGAAATTGAAAATTCTCTCCTCACTCATCTTTTATCCACTGTAAAATTACACGTAAGTTCTTCATACACATAAGCAAAACCAGTAATTTTATTGGGCATATTTATAGAAATACGAATATACGGAAATCAATGTCTTTAGCGTCTTAAGAAATTATCAATTAAATTAAATAATTAACACACATACTTAACATATAAACATATCGCTATTATTACCAGCCCCCTCCGAATCCCACTGCTTTGCTTTTCCGCTTGTCTCTGTGCATTCTTTCAGCTTCTCTCTCTTTCCTCTCTCTCTCTCTCTCTCTCTCTTTCTGAAATGGTTTCAGCTACTTCAATCATAACCTGGTCCAATACTCTACTCTGCACTTCTCTCTACTTATCAAAGTTTCGATTTTTCCACTCACTCTTGTTTATTGTACTTGGTCTCTCACTCTCCTTTGGTATCTTCTTTTCCTTGGTTTTCAGGGGCTCTGGAGAAGATGGGCAACTAGGAATTGGTACCAACGAAGATAAGGAATGGGCTTGCGTCGTTGAAGCTCTCGAGCCTTACTCTGTTCGCTCCGTCGTCTCTGGTAGCCGTAACTCCCTCGCCATTTGCGATGATGGCACGGTACTATCCGAATATCATCATAATGAGATTTGTCTTGTTTTAATTGGTCTCTATGCATTATTAGGGAGATTATATCTATCTGTTATAGCCAAAAAAATAAAAAGAACAGGGCTTTTAATGTTTGGTTTTACAACTTCTCTTAAGATTTGAAGGAACTAGAAACATGGTTTGTGTCTTGTGAATAAATAATAATAAGTAATGAAGCTTTGTGTCTTCCTCTCTTGTGTGAAAAGTCTCTAAGCTGTGAATCTTGATTAGAAGTCAGCCAATAGCTCAAAGTTGGTTTCTTGAACAGGTTTTGGCTGTGTTATCGTGTAATTGGTCTGATTCTGATCCTTATTTCAGTGCTTTGATGACTAATTCAAAGGTTTGAATTCTCAAAGTTGAGATTTTAAAAGCTCTATTGAACTGTACTCAGATGTTTACATGGGGTTGGAATCAAAGAGGTACATTAGGACACCCACCAGAAACAAAAACAGAAAACATCCCTAGTAGAGTTAAGGCTCTTGCCAATGTCAAGATCACTCAGGTTTGATCCTTCTTTCTACTAATCGATTGTGGTTTTCGTTAGATTATTATATAGGACTACCTTTGAATGTATTGTTTTTTAATGGATGATAGGCAGCAATTGGTGGTTGGCATTGTCTAGCTGTTGATGATCAGGGCCGAGCATATGCGTGGGGTAATACATATCATCTACAACGCCTGTGTTATTGGTCCATTCTCTCTATCTGTTTTGCTTGTTAAATCGTAGTGAAATTGAATATGGAATGCACCTAGGTGGGAATGAGTATGGACAATGTGGTGAAGAGCCTTTAAAAGACGAGATGGGTAGGCCCGTGCGTAGAGATATTGTGATCCCTAAGCGTTGTGCCCCAAAGCTTACAGTCCGACAGGTAAACTTGCTTGTATTCTCATTCCAAAAGCTCTCTGCATTGCCTCAAAATGAAATCTTTGTGTCCATCACTTTCTGTTCTACTCCTCAATGTTGATGTATGAATACATTATCTCAGGCCTTATCTTCTTAACAGGTAGCTGCAGGTGGTACTCACTCGGTGGTTCTGACACGTGAAGGTCATGTGTGGACTTGGGGTCAACCTTGGCCTCCTGGTGACATGTATAGAGAGCAATTAAACTCATAGTAATAGTATTCACTTTGTGTATTCTTAAGCTATTACTAAAATGTGGGTTTGGTTTCCCTTAAATTGCAGAAAACAAATATCTGTTCCTGTTAGAGTTCAAGGTCTTGAAAATGTCCGTCTTATAGCTGTTGGAGCATTTCATAATCTGGCTCTTAAAGAAGATGGAAGTTTATTGGCATGGGGTAATAACGAATACGGACAACTTGGAACCGGTGACACCCAGCCAACATCTCATCCTGTTCCAGTCCAAGGCCTTGATGATCTCGCATTGGTTAAGGCTTTTTCCCCTTTTCTTGATTCTTTTTTCCACCCATTGAACTTTTGAAAAGTGATGCTAAAATATACAAATAGCATAAGCTTTAACCATTTCTCTGTTGTGAAACACATCTGTAGGTTGATATTGCTGCGGGTGGATGGCATTCAACAGCTTTAACCGATAAAGGAGAGGTATTAGAACTCATTCTCAATATTTCTTAATTCCCTTCTCTTCTCATGCTATATCCTCTTTTTCGTTAAGATATGATTATATGGATTTGGTCTTCTGATTCTTAGCTGTTTGGTTGGGGAAGAGGAGAACACGGAAGACTCGGGTTGGGTGACAATGACAAGAGCAGCAAAATGGTTCCACAGAAAGTAAATCTTCTAGCTGAAGAAGATATCATTCAGGTAGTAAAGCTTCCAACTTCAGGGAGAGATCTCTCTTCTTTGCTGAAGAGAATATCATTCAGGTAAAGCATTTTCTAATAATCTTGAGATCTCTTCTTTCTGAAAAAAAAAATATAGGTTTCTTGTGGCGGAACACATTCAGTTGCTTTGACAAGAGATGGCAGAATCTTCTCGGTTAGTCCCTTCAAAACCAAGAAAACTGCTTTCGTGTTAAGTTTGAAACATCATAAAAACATTTGTCCTCTGATTATGTTTCTCTTTTGGATCAGTTTGGTAGAGGAGATCATGGTAGACTTGGGTACGGAAGGAAAGTAACAACAGGACAACCATTGGAATTACCTATAATGATCCCCTCGCCTGAAGGAATCTTTAATCACGCGGACGAAGAAGAAGAAGAAGGAAAATGGTCAGCTAAGTCGATCGCTTGTGGTGGCCGCCACACTCTTGCCATTGTAGAATGGAAGTCCGGTGATATTTGATCCTCAATCCCACAATGGACAAGGTTATGAAGAGAAGAAAACAATATGATTCATACCAAGGAAAGCAAAAGGAGAGTATGTATTTATAAAGAGCAGGAAAGGGGCAAAAACATGCTTATTTCCATATGCGCATAGTCTTTTGAGAATTTTACAAATAATTTTGATCGGGAAAGATCTTGGTAATGCTAGACTCCGTAGTTTGTTAGAAACCTTGAAAACAAGTTTGTCTTTTACAATCTTATAAATAAAAATTTCAATAGATAATAAATGTCTCTTATAATATATGCAGTTACATACATACTTCAAATACACCATAATCTAGCATTATAATGATATCTGAAAATATTACTTCCATTATTGTAGTGTATCCAATGATGCTCTTTTTTCTTCTTTGGTTTACTTACTATAATGGGATTGTAGCTGATGAACAAGCAGTAGTATTGATAAGATGAGGAAGACGAATGAGAAAGATGCATTTGGATTTTCTTGGTTGTCTATGATGCAATTTCCTCATCCATGAGAAACAACCACTTGCTCTTTTCTTTCTCGTCTCCTTCTCTTCTTTACTGTCTTCTTCATTCTCTCTTCTTATCATATTTTGCTCCTTTTCTTCTAACTTCACATCCTTCAAATAAACCCCTCAACATTAGCAGCCAATCAGGTCTTGTGTAATCACGACTAGTCGACTAGTAAATTTATATATATGTTGAATTGTTCAACCAGTAAAAGTATCTTTGGGTATATATATATACAAACGTGCACATAATATATAACAAGGTCCTTTTCAATATGGACTACACAAAATCATAACATGGGGTCCAATGGAAGATTTTTCATGAAATAATTCGAACATCGAAGTTGGAAGATACTGTTTTCTGTGATGGATATATATATACTAGTATCAACGAATTGTATCACCAAAAAATATCGTAAAGAAAAGTAACAAGGATACAAAACGTGGAGTCTCATCACTGTCTCTTCTATGATTAATATAAAACAGTATACACTTGCGTATTCATGTATTGGTGTTTTCTCTTATTCTGTGAAAGAATCTAAAGGAATTGCACTAACGAATTCAAAGTGCAATTATTACGTGTGTAACGTACCTTTACATATTATTTTTTGAATGGCCCAATGCAAATTTTCGTACAAAATAAATTGATCATAATCATTGTTATAAGTTAGTACTAATATTGTTCTCAAAGGGCCATAACTAAATGAGTAGTGTCCTTTCCAAATTTAATTCAAACATGTTTTACATTAATTATAGTAATATATGTTACCGTTGATTAGATCACGAGCTATATACTGTAAGAGGAATTTGATTTTCTACCCAATTTTTATAGAAAAATGTTAAAGAGTTAATATTGAATGTGTTGTGCTAAATCAATAATTAGATCATAGCAAAAAATTGGACATTATAAATTTACCTGTTGCTGAGCTTTCAACTTGAGTGCATACTGAACCGGCGAAGCAACATCTTCCACCTGTGTTTTCTTTGATCTCTCCATGATCGACGACCTCGTCGCTGGTGCACTCTGCACACCCACGTCTCGTTTCGACCCCGCAACTTTCCTTTCTGCTCAAAAACAACCCTCAAAACTCTTTTTTGGTTATAGATAAAACGCAATAAATAAATCATACACTTTTACTAAATCATTCACAAAATTTCACCATTACCTTGAACAAGAACAGGATATGGAGATCTAGGATCCTCGTGAATGATTCTAACGTTATGATTACAAGGTAAAATCGTGAGTGGAGCATTCGTGGTGAATAAGCTGCTTCTGTAAGATCTTGAATTTAGGGTTCTAGAAGACAAACACTCCATAGGAACTTCACCAGACAAAGGGTTGCAAATATACTTCTCTGCTTCGTTCCATTTCGAGTTTAACTCAACTCCTTCTGCTTTCAACCAATCCATATTCTTCTTGTACGTTTTAGTGTCTGCTTGCAATGCTGTGTAAGCAAATAAAACGACAGAGCAAACAAATGTTTTTTTTATCTTTTCTTTGTTTTTGTTCATAACCATTATTAACAGAACTTCTTAATTGGCAACAATATTTGAAACTTACCCTTGAGTGCACTAGTGAATGAATAATTTGATGGGTCAATCTCATCTGTCACAACAAAAAAAGAAGACATTGTTTCTTTTTAGAAATAAAGATAGCATAAGTAATGAAGAGAGATTGTACATTTATTACCTTTGAGGGAGTGGCAAGGAGAAGAAGGAGTACTAGAGATGGTGAAGACGTTTGTAGTACAAGACTTGTGATCCTCTCTGGAGCTTCGGACACATGAGGCAGAGAACCTTCTAGAAATTCGATTTTCGCAAGTTAGATGGCCTTTTCGAGTCCATTCTCTTAGGTTGAGGTTAAACTCAAGCTCTTGATCACCACGCAAAGCCATTAGAAAATGAATATTTGTTATGGAAGAGCAAAGGGGGATGGAGAGAGGGAGGATTTATTTACCTTTGGATTTTAGAGAGATTAATTTGTTGAGTTTATTATTACTTAAAATATTGACTTTGCTTTGTAGTTTTCTGACTCATCTTTAATTTTGTTTCGTTACATTGGGTATTTTAATATAATTTTATCTCGAAAAACTTTGCAAGATAATATATATGTTAAAAATTATAATTGGGTGACTTGGATCTATTAACATCTCAACTCTATTTTCTGTCTGTGTATTTTTTTTTTGGATGTGTAATCGATATACATGTATAGGAAACAAATTCACTTGGAATGTTCTGTTTTTTTTCTTTCGAAAGGTCTAGGGATCTATTTCTTCTGGTGACAGTTAAAAATTATAATAATGGAATTGATTAGTTTGAAAAGATTGATTGATTTAACATGTTTTGCCTATTTCTCACTGCATCAAATTGACTTTAAAAGGGAATAGAGCTTTGTGTTGCATATACAACACACGTAGCATGTTACATACACTCATCTCTGACTGTTATGGTCAAAGTAAAATAAACATTCGAATCTTATTCGTTTATATAAGTAAAATAAATCAAAAGAAAAATCTCTCCCTATTGCACTCTCGCAACAAGTTACATTTGGGGCACTGTAATGATGAGAGCTCGTCTCTTTCTCATATGTGGGCCGGTCGTCGTTTACTAGTCTTAAGATCCAATGTCGGTCCTTCTCTCTCCATATATTATAAACCATTCCCTACAGCTTTGATGATCGCCACTGTTGTCTTGTCTGTAACGAAACCTTTTTTTTTTACATTTTGAATAGGTCACGGGATGAATCGAAGTAAGGATCTCTGTGCTCTTCGTGTTCCTTCCACTTTTTTTTTTTTTAAATTCTAAGCGATTTTTAAGCCCAGTAAAAACTAAATCGGGTCCATAAAATTGTTTATCACAAGTTTTTTTTAGTTTACCCTGTTAAGGCCCGATTAATTCTGTATTTAATGGCCCATTAAGCCTATCTAAAAGAGAGGGAGTAATCAAAACTATACGATATTAAATTTCACTTAACATATATGACTTCTCCCAATACTTTTTATCTAATACAAAAAATAAAATAATACACACAATGATTAGGAGAATTTAGTTAAATAATTGCTCGAAATACACTAAGGAGAAAAATATGGGTCAACGTATATTAATATATATATGGATAATGCATTGGTATATGTTTGTATGTGTAAGCATCTCGATTAGGTTACTAGCTAGAATTCTAATTCCAAGATATTGGATGCTTCATTAGCAAGAATACAATCAACCTTTATTCAAATGATTAGTACGTACGTAAACCAAAATTACCAAGTCGAAACTGGTTCTTGGTGCGTTGCATCGGACACTATCTTTTGAATCATCCAAGACCAAGATACGGGTTGATGATTCTTTATTGTGTTTAAGCTCATTACTAATAAAGCCATATGCTAATGAATATATATGGTGAAAATTATCATGAATAGTTTATAATGAAGCGAAGTAGAGTAATAGTATTAGTAAGGTGGGGGGACAACTGGACAAGAGAACGAAAGCTGTCTAGCCAAACAGTAACCCTTAGCCATGCCGAGTTCACGTGCAGCATGCTACACTTGCTTCTTCTTATTTATTAATTATTTATTTCTATGTTAGGTTTTGTTTTCTTTCTCATTTTTAGGAATTTTAAATAATTGAACAAGAAGAACTAGGAAGACAACTTATGTTCAAGACTTCTTTTCTGTTCCGGAATCTCTTACTTTTCAAGATGAGAGTACCGTTGATAATATATGTGCTATCCAACAATATATATATATATATATTTACAAGTTCCAAATATTCTGTTTTTGAAGCATGGCATAGGGAAAATTGGGATATATTATATAGTAGGGGACACAAACACAATTTCCAAGTAATGATATAACTGTTAAAAATGGAGGGAGATTGAGTTAATACTGTATTATATGAATGGTTAAGTGGAAACTGTGTGAAGCAAGGACCAGGTTCAAGTTACGGCTGATTTGGTGATGGAACACGAGAAAAGACATGTGGGATTATGTTTCGGCCCATATTATCTTAAACTTTTATGTAAGCTCACAATCGAAAACTTCAAGTAATTTAAAAACTCAATCTTGTTCCACTTATGTTGGGTTTGATGAAGTCTCATATACATCATCTTTGGCAGCTTTTAGCAGTATAACTTTTTGGTATTCGAGCTTGACGAAGTTTCGTAGATTATTGCTTTCGCAAGGTACCTTTAAGAAAGAAAAAAGAAAAGGATTCTTCAGGTATATATACCCTACGATTTTTTTTTGCAAAATAAGAGGGTTTCAAAATGTTCGTTAGATATGCTCGTTACAAAATATTCATATAAGTAGTTCAATAATTTCGTCTTTTAACGGTGAGGAAATCAAATCTATGTGTGCATTAATGCACGTTTGGCCAGTATGATATTCATATGGAACACTATAGATCTCATATCAATATGACAATACAGTTTTATGTTTTAGATATAGATCGTTACTTGAGAAGATAACCGTCAAAAATATACACACTGCGTTTATCAGTTACTTAATTAGTTATTTGTATATACACCAACTTATATTACAATTTACAAGTTAATTAACTTATACTATATGATTTGCCAGCTATTTTAGTATAGACGTTTAACCAAAGGTTATAAAAATGGTCGTATTTTTCTTTGCGAGTAAAAATGACTCAAGGCATCCACATTTTATGGGATCTGTGCATTTCATTTGAAGCAAATTGGCTCTAACTGGTCAATGTATATCTATCTTACGTTCAAATTCCATAGTATTAATCCCACGAAGTTAGTATAGTCTTTGTAAAATTCTCAAGAGGTCGTAATAAAATTACAAATATAAGACTTGTCTGTTCGTTTATATAATACTATATTTACCCCTAATTAAAATATATATATTTTCTTTTCACTTATTTCTCTATTAGTATAGTATAGTGCATAGAAGAAGAATATGTTATGTAACCAAATGGCCGACCAATGTATCTTGGTTGGTGGATTTTCACATTGTTATGTAAAGTTTGGTGACGTTCACTAAACCATGAAAATGTTAATAATTTGTCGAACATTATTGTTTTTTATTATTATTCATATGGTTGATCCACTGAATATTATTATTATAATTATCTAGCTATTAAAATGTACAATCCAGACAAACTGCTTCTCCCTATAAAAAAAAGACTCATTCGAACAAGTATCTTCCCCATCAAACCACTTTTATCTTACAGAGCTCTCATCCCTCTTTGCAAAGTCACACTCTCCCTAAAACTGATCTCTGCTTGGAAAGGATTAGTCATACAAAATCTCACCATCTTTTTTTGGTATTTGCACGATCATTGTTATATCGACTGGTTTCTTAAGGACGCAGAGGGAAATGGAAAGCATCATGAACTTGAAGAGAAAGGAGAAGAGATCACAAAGTAGATCAAGACTTGGGAAATATCTCAAAGAACAAAAGGGGAGGATTTACATCATTAGAAGATGTGTCATGATGCTCCTTTGCTCACGTGATTGATTCAATTTTATTCATTATTACCATATCAATACACTTACATATACATGTCTATGCACGTGTGTATTTGTATATATGACAAGCCTAAAGAATTAGCTTGCTTTGTTTTGTGTCTTGTCCGATATATGTAAATACTCATAGCGAAGCTTATCAGCAGCCGTTAATGATCATTAGTTATGAAGAAGTTAATTATTTCTCTATGCAGTAATAAAGTTTACTGTTTAATTTTGTGCATCTGATGACGTCTTTTACATTCATTTTCGTAACATTGTACCTCGTCGCATTATTTAAGCACGCAATGACAAAATTGTTATCTCAATTAAATAACAAACCGTTAAACTCGATATTTTTCTGTATACAACATTGATTTCTTTACTTTATAAATCACAAGTATTTATGAACGATATGCATATGGGTCCGATCGAGTATAACAAGTAGATATTTAATATATTTACTTCGAACCCAATAAAACACAGGAAGAGGCCTCCTATCAAAAAAGCCCACAAGCCCAAATAGTTAATTCCGTTACCCCACATCGACGATAAACGATTAAACGTAGACGTAAGTTGAAGGTTTATATATCGCTCAGAGTCGTCAACTGATTTGTCACCTTCGAGTACATCTAACAAAATGGAACGATACAGAGAAAATTAGCATGGTCCCTGTGCTAGGATGACACGCATAAATTGAGAAATGGTCCAAAGAAACTGATATGAAGTTATGTTATAGAGTAATGATATGCAGAAGAAGGCAAGCAAAATTGGAGCCAGATGTTGTGTAATAGCCGAAATTTTTCTGGCCAAGCTTTTTGAATCACCATGTCCATAAACAAACAAACAAAAACCTATAATGAATTCAAGCTTCTATTTGAGCAGGAGCAGGCAAAGGTTTTTCTAAAGAACATTTATCAGGTTTCATGGAATTGAAAAGCTCTAGAACTTCTGCATTGCGACGGATATAACTGGGGCACATAGACAGCAAGTCCTGAGCTTCACTATGCCTTGCAGACTTCAACATAGCTTCGAGTACACGCAGAGCCATTGAATTAGACGGAAACTTCTTCGACGTCACAGCCTTCAGAAAAGCGAAAGCCTCCTTGCTTGTTCCACTATTTGATAAGTAATCCAAGAACGGATCCACAAAAGGAGGGAATCCCTGATTTTTCATCATAGGTAGAAGACTCAAAGCTTCTTCAAACCCACCATCTCTTGCTACCTTCTTCATCAATAGATTCCTCACCATAATTTTGTATGTACTGTGCCAAGGTTTCAACTGATTTTGTTTCACTAGCTCGGTGAAAAGCTTGTATGCATCTCTTGCCTTAAAACTGTTGCAATAAGCAAGTACCAACTTCTCAAATGCATAACCTGCGTAAGAGACTCCCTCTTTGCCAATCATCTTCTTGAAACACTCTGAAGCTTCTTCGAGATCTTTAGCATCACAATGCCATTCAACTAAAGACGCCATTGCTTTGTCATCTAGATGATTTCCAGAGGTTTCCATAAAGTTCACAAGTTCGTTAGCTTCATCTTTCTTTCCCTTACGACTAAGTCCTGATGCAATCACACTCTGAAGATCACCGATAGGAAGATATCCGCCTTCGTTCATCGCTTTCAAAACCTCATTACTTTGTCTGAACCTATCAACGCTTCTCAAAGACTTGAGGACATGCTGCAGCATAGAATCAGGCACAATGTTGCCATTTCCTGTATAAGCTTTCACAGTTCTTAGGAACAAATCCATGTCTAATTTCTTTGCAGTGACAATTTTCTTGAGCAGTAAACTGCAGCAGTGCGGGGTGGGTGTATTGCTACCCGCCATTGCAAACTCGAACAACTCGACAGCTTCTCTAATCATCTTAGTCTGACAGAACCTTGCCGAAACCCTAACATAAGTTTCCATTTCCATCTCGTAACCAGCACCCCTGATTTCTTCTATAATGTGTTGAAACCTATCAAGAAACTTCTCTTTCCCTAAAACCCTGGCCATAGCATTATACGTCTTCTCATCATGCTTAAAATTACCAGACTCATCAACCCACCTAAAGAACAACAAAGATTTCCTCGGATCCACGTCAAGTTTTTCCAAAATCATCTTCACCAGATCACTTCGAAACTCAAGTTTCAAATCCCTTAGCTGTTTCTCCACATCTGCACTCCACACTTCCTTCATCACAATCTTACATACTCTATTGCAAACCTTGTCCACCGAATTATCCATAGAACCTGAAGCAAAAAGCTCTTTAAGCCTCTCTAAATCACCTTCCATACCATCTTTCTGAAATTTCTCACCCACTCTGTCCCTAACACTAGCGGATACACCATGCCCTATCTTCTTCATAGCATCAGCCAGTTTCCAGAATTCATCAACAAGTCCATTAACACCAAGGATACGCAGCATCGCGTTATAACTTTTGGAGGAAAGTTTTCGAGGATAAGCATCCGAGACCCACTGAAAAAACCTTCCCGCAACATCAGGCCTCGATTCAAGTTCCCTCAGAACTCTCAAGGCTAAATCATGGCTAATCACAATATCATTCGAATCCAGTTCTTTCCTAATCTCATACTTACCATTCAATCTGCTAAAAACATCAATCACAAAAGCTTCAGCAGGAGGTTTTGCTTTAATCGCAGGCTCAGATGAAAAGCTTCGGCTAACAGAGCTCGCCAGTGGCGATTGAAAGTTAAAAAGACACTGTCTTTGTTGCAAGGCTCCAACTACAGAACGTTCATGGAGGAGAGAAGAGAAAGATCGGGTGGAACTGGAGATTACCTGGAACTGGGTCTGATGAGAAAGAAATGGACGATTAGAAGAACGGCAGCTCCGAAAAAGTAGAAACCGCCATTGGTACCTCATTCTTTCTTTCAATCAAAGGTACAAAAAGACTAGTGTTTGGCTCTGATTTGAACAACAAAAGTTTGGATTTTGAGGATGGAGCAGCAATGGCGAAAGAGATGAAATGTTAGGGCTTTAAACTAAAACCTCTGGTAGAGAGAAAAGGTTCGACTAGACTTATTTTTAAACTGTGGTCCTCCAACTTTCTAAAGTTTTTATTTTTGGCCTCAACATTCTCGATTTGAATCGATGATCTACGATCCTTGCTGTTCACTGATTCTTAGCATGTCTTGTATACTCTTGAATCTTGATAACATTCAAGTATGTAATGATCCAAATCCAATCACTTATTTTCTTAATTAAAATTTCCGATTATCTTATTGTAATATTCCTTTTTAAAGGTTCCAAAGTTCATTTGAGGAACAAACCTTCACCTAATAACGTTCCAAATTATCTGCATTGTGGGTAAAATTTCCAAAGTTATTTTGTGCAAGCAATTGTTCATAAAGCTTAACTAATGATTTTTTTTGCTCTCATCTTACTTGATTTCTGAAGTTGTTACTTTCTATTTTCTTTTGCTTTCATAATTTTGACAGATTTAACTTTTATTAACTATATTGATAAGATTACATAAACATCCAAAAGGAAAGAACATCAGAAAGAAGCAGGAATGAGAATTAAAACCCCCCAGTTTATTAAACACAAGTAGTCAGAGGGGAATTAATAAGGAAAAAAAAAAAGTTGGAAAGGGATTAGTTGTTTTTGTTCATGCCGGTCTTGTCCTTGACGACATCAGCAGCTCCTTGTGCCTTCTCCTTCATTTGTTGTCCAGTCTACAATTCACATGTGCAGAGAGTTATATATAAGACCGTACGTATATATAATTTGATTTGAAACTCTAGTGTTATGCTTCTACCTGTTGCAAGGAGTCTTGAGCAGAAGCAGCAGCATCCTTGGCTTTGTCCATCATACCACCTGCCTTCTCCTATATTTCAAAGTAACATAATACATTATACATTAATAGATCAACCTTGTCTAAACAGAAAGAGATTATATATAATCTGTTAGCATTTTCAACAAAAAAATTTGAATTTAGAAGTGTGGAGATCTATTAAAGTGTATCGACAAAATTGATACCGAATGTGTAACAACTAACAAAAGATCAAAAGATCAAAAGAAAAAAATATTTTAGCGTAAGGGTAAATCCTATAAGGAAAGAGAGAGAGACCTTAGTCTGACCGGTGGCTTGACCGGCTTGGTAGCTCATGTTTTGCTTGTTGTCCATATTCTTCAAGTTATGGTTTTAGCTATAAACCTTGGATTGCTTTATTGACTGTGTTGTTGTGTTTGTATGTTTGATGATGAATGAATGAATATAGTGGAGTTGTGGGTTGCTATTTATAAAGCCAGAGAGGTGCTTGGGAGTCCTCCACGTGTCAAGGACACGTGCATCGGTTCGAGAACCTTGCCTCCGTCGGTGGCTAGTTTCAGCATCCACGTGTTGGTTAACCGTTTGACCAGGACATAATGGCTTCTACACGTACGTGCTACTCTCGACTTCTGATCCAAAACAACACGGTTTATTTTAGTTAGGCTTGTATATTGTATATTAGTAGATTTTTTAGAGGAATGGGCTACTCTGTTGCGCGATAATAGGATGTTGAGCGAAAACGATAATGTTTTCTTTTTCTTATACATTTATTAAAGATTTATAATTAATTATGTTTTCTAACGCAAGTTTTGTTTCTTCATATTTCACATAATATGCATAGAACTACATAAGTAATATTTGTCTATTCACTGACATTATTAGTTTCTAAAAGGACGAAACAAGAAGTTATTTTTGCTAGGAGTCATCATCTCTTCTGTTTTTTTTTTGTTTTTTTGTTTTTGTCAACTGGTGTTGTTAGTGTACTGTAACCTTACAGACAAACGACGATTATAGTTTAGTTTTAGTTTTTACGATATAAATAAATAATCACCTCCGAAACAAAATAAGTCATGCAAGTTGTTATGTTCTTTTCATCACAAGTCTGAGATGAAAAACACAAAAAAAAAAAAAAAAAAAGTCTGAGATGAATTTCCCTACGTAACCACAAGTGTACTTCGGAACAAAAATAAAATATATCTAAAACTACGTGACCAATAAGCACTCTATAATAACTTACATTAATGGCAAATACGTTTTTAAAACAAATATATAATAAAAAAAAGTAGATAATAATATCAATCATAGCAGTAACATTTTAAAAAAATAACAGAACACAGGTAATATAAACCCAAATTTATAAAGCAGAAAAGTACCAACACACATGGCTTTGTCAAGGAGATAGACTCAACTTAACAAGCCATTTATTCAACAGATATTGTTTTTTTTGAAAAAAAAAAAGAGTGCAAGAAAAAAAAAAAACAGAAAGCTCGAAAATAGTTTATTAGATAGAATTCTGCTAGATTCCCTCGTCCTTCTCGTCCTCGCTGCTGCAGCTATTGTTGCTGCTCCATTCACACTTCAAGGTAGATCTAGGCGATCCACAGTACTTGCCAAGCTTCTCGAACGTCTGATACATCACTGTTCCACTCTCTTCTCCTAGAGACTCAAATGTCCTCTCTCTGCACCCATAGTCTTCCAAGTCTACACTGATCTCTGGCTTGTACGCGTTACATCCAACGCTCGAGTGCACAGCTACAGAGAATTGCTTGGGCTCGAAGCAAGACAGAACCCTTGTCACCAGCTGGCTCAGGTCCATGGTGCTGAAGTCGTAACCCACTGCTTCGAAGCTAGCGTAGCTAAACCCATCCTCAGGGGTAACATGGATCGTGGAGATTGCATCTCCTTCAATTGAGTTCATAGAGTAGCCACATGGCTCGAATTCAAAGTCGCAGATCTGGGACTTGGGAAGGATCTTCCTTATTCCGGAGTTGTCGGTCATAGATCCGGTCTTGTCAGTCTCATCCTTGTAGAAGACAGAAGCTTTCTCTCTGTCTAGACCCGTCATGCACATCTCAAGCGTGAAGACATTGTTGTTGCAGTTGCTAGAGTCCTGGGCGGAGGCAGCATAGACGTGCCATTTCTTAGTCTCATCATCATTGCCCATCAAGTAGGCTACGCTGTTCAAGCCCAGCTGAGAAAAATGCCCATCAAGAACAGAGACTTCTTCAGAGAAGCTGCGGTGAGGGAAAGGCTGGCCTCCAGGGCAGAGGAAGGAGCCACGAGTGTACTTGACAGACTTGACACTCAGAGAGAGCTCACCAGCCAGCTTAAGAAGTGGTGGGATAGAGAGGAGGAGCTTAGTGGTACCGCAAGTCTTGATGATGACTTTGTAGGGGTAGACAAAGAAGCTGGACTCAGAGAGTACGTAAGAGTCCAATTGATCGTTGGAGAGAGATGAAACGATCGTGCATGCAGCAGGAGTAAGAATTTCATCAAGTTGGGACTTGGTAAGAGCACGGAGCCCAAGTCCCTTGGAGTCTTGAAAGATGCTTGGCTCAAAGAAAGTCACCTCGAGCCGTTTCTCGTAACCTTCAAAACCGATTGCAGATAAGGCCATCTCGCCTTGTTGTGTGAGCGACGGGATTAGTTGTTGTAGGAGGAGAGAACGATTGGATCCGGGAACCAGCAGAAACGGAGCTTTGACAGAAGAAAATTATAAACTGGAAAGTAGAGAAAGCTATAACTATATTAAGAATTTCGGTGCACGCTACTACTCAGGATGGCCTCTTGGAGCACTGCAAGAGATAAAAACAAAGCATTGTCAAGAGAATGAAAAATGGGAATCTAGAACGAATGAACAAAATCTGAATAAAGCAACGTAGAGGAGACTCACGTTGGAGTAGACAGAAGATTTGAATTTCTTGATTCCACCGTTTGGACGAACGTCTTCAATGCTGTAACCGAGGGGAGCTTCGTAAAATAAGGAACTACTACTGCTAGACTTTTTATTACCACCTTTCGACTCCATCATAATCTCATTCACGCTTTGCTGTATTAAACAAACAAACAGGAAAAACAAAGTTAGATGATGAAAAAAGGAACCATGACTTAAACAAAAAAAAAAAAGGAAACAATGACTACAACCAAAGAACATGACAAATTCATAGCCAAAAGAACAGTTCAATGTTATTTAGAAGAACACGATTATGAAGCATATCGGTAAACAGACATCAAACTCTTTCATTAGATCTAGTATGACTATTAAAAGAAGATTACAACTAACCCTTAAAACCTAAACCTATGACGATTTGAGATCTATATTCGTACGTAACAACCAAGGATCAAAATTGTTCGTTTCAGATAATAAACATCAATGAAAAACATGCATACGAATACCGATGTCGATCAGAATTACGAATCTAGCTAATGAGATATTGGATCTGTGAAAATAAGATGACGAACAAAATCAAAGAGAGAAGTCAATCGTGAGAGGTGGAAACTTACATAAAAATAAAAGATAGATCCAGGTCGCCAATAACGAAATTCCTTATTTCCAGAAACCCCTTTTTCCAGATATCAAACGAAACCCTCAAACCTGAAAATCGAACCCAGAATTCAACGGGGTTAGACGGAAGAGATCTACGAATGAGAGAAGAAATAAAACAAAAGGCAGATCTACAAATTGAAAAGAAACTAACCAGATAGAGAGATGATTCAGGAAGCGAAGAACAATTTCGTAAGAAAAAGAGAGAAAACCCTAAAATTTGAGAGATGATTTGATGATTTGGTAATGATGAGGCAATGAGAGATGTGTTCGTGAGGAGAGAAGAAAGCTGGAATGAGAGTCCCTTTATATAAGTAAGTACTAGGGTTATTATTGTATGCTCTTTTCGCAAATTACGTTTGTACCCTTTTGCGTTTTATTTAGCGTGAAGCTATCTGAACCATTGATTTTTTTCCAATTTGCCGTTCCGTGGTGTTTTACCAGATATACCCTTACTGAACCTCTTTTTTTACGTTGGCATCGGTAGGTGCGTGAGGCATCACGATTCCTGACCGCAGATAAATAGCAACAAAATTAATAAAACAAATTCATTGGTTTTCCTTTTGCCGCATGTAGTCTTTATTTTAATTTTGGACATTATCTTCGGCGGAACAAAAATATATTAAAGACAAGATACGGAAAAACACGCTATAACATAGGTTTAACCAATAAAAGAGCGACACGTGTTGAGATACGTGTGCCGTTGAAGCGGATAACTCGAGGCGCGCTGTCACGTAGCAGCGTGGGCCTAGAAGAATCAAATTCTCTATTTCTCAAAGGCTCTCTTCTTAACTGCTCCCACCCCCACTAAATGACAAATTTGGGCCTCTCCGTGACTCATTCATGACTCATGTCCCTCCACCCCCCCCCCCCCATTTGTCAAAGTAAAACCAATCACTACCATTTTTGACCACTTTTTTGTAATTAATTATTCCAAATCCTTGTTGTTCAACCATAACATTTCTTATTTAAAAAGTCTGCTAGTTGGGTACCATGAACCTTAAAAATACAGTACTAATTTATTTTAAAAGTAAAACAACCATGATTTACTTTTCACTTTGATGAGATTTTTTCTTCTTCTAGGAATACAAGTCTCTATCTATACATCAGCTGGAGCATACCTTCTTTACCCGGAAATTGCTATAAAGAATCAGAGTCTCTCATAAGAAATTCCCCCCCCAACTTGGCATATATGATGAAAAAAGAATATATTCCAGCCAAAAATATAAAAGATAGGGATGAGAAAAGAATCCGAATCCAATCGTCTGGTTCAGTTCATTACAACCACCAGTCCTTCTATGGTTGAACCGGTTTGGCGTTAGTCTTCTCATAGTCCAGTTTCAGTTCTTCCAAGCGCTTTGATACCTGGGATGAACAAAGTATTAATGCCACTAATGTTTATCAGCTCAAGAAACCTCAGAGTTTTCACTAACAGATTTAACAGCATCAATGCCCCTCAACAATTGTTCACTACAAGTAAGTATGATTAAATTATCCATCAAGTTAATCATGTCTATATCGCTAATTTGATTCTTTCATATCTCTCCAGTGTTATTATAAGAACTTAACCACAACATTAAGGAGACAGCTTCACTTTTTGGAAAAGAAAGAGAACCTTTATAGAATAAGCCAATGGAAGCAAGGTATCCGGATTCATTGCATCATCCGGGAAATTTTTCAGAGCATGTATTAATTTTTCAAATGGTAATTTTACCTGCAGAGTTAATAAGATACGAGTTTTAAAAAGCTTGGTTTCTCCAAGTTTAACTTACAGCTCATTAAAACACCTCACTCACCAACTCATCTTGGCAATACTTCAACAATGCTAAGCCGACTTTGAACACGATTTTAACACCCTTAAGCAAGAATGACCAACGATTATAACAAAATGAGGCTTTGATTACAACAAATATCAAAACAGATTTTTAAAGATGCGAATTAGTTACCTCGGAGAGAAAGACATCCCATATCCGTAGAGCCAAAGGAAAAGGAAATGAATAAGAGAAGACGGTGATGAACCATTGACTTGCATACATACTCGGATTGATCATTTCTTGAGTAAAATGTTCTCCGAGCTTTGGAATTAGCTCTTTTACCAAGCTTTCTAACTGAAACAGGTATTGCTGTACAAGAGGAAGCCCTGCCTACATTACACACAGACAGTGACTCTTGGATTATTGATTCCTATATTTTCTCATATGGCATAGTTATACATAGAAAGCGTACATCAATTAACATAACTATCATAATATCAGTATCTCTTTATCTATGAATCGATAAAATTTGTAATTTTACGATATCTCTAAGAATAAGGATGAAACAACTACTGTGATCAGCCATTTATCCTAACCCAAAAAATTCTTACCAGAATCAATATAAACCTAGTCAATGACGAATTTTCAAAAAGTAGCCATGAACTCTAAATATTGCAGTAAATAAGTATTTTTTTTTTCTTCAACATAGTTATTTGCTTGCAATCTTCCAATAAATAAAAATTTCATTGCGTCTCTACTGCAATGATATCTTCTTGCTTAAGGGTAAATTCAGCGAAGTAGAGATGATTAAAAAACTCACATGATACAGTCCTTCCATTGGAGCATGAACAGCTCCTTTTAGTAATGCAACTAATAACCAGAAGGCATCTTCTTCGCTCATATAAAGAAGCAACAAACCGGCTATAAACCCCATCCCCTGCAGATATTAGAAACATGTAATCTTACTACCTTACCAGAAGAAATGTAAGAAACAAGGGAAATATCTCAAGGACAGACCTGAACATATCCAACATCTCTGTCATAAACCGAGTACGCCTTAAGGATATTGTATAAAGATCTTTGGCCAGGTCCATGCCTCTTCTGAAAGAAAACATGTGATGGGAAAGTACGGGATATGTCTCGAATGATATCAAGTTCTGATGCCGATGTTTCATAAATCACCAATTGCTGCGTAGGAAAACCGATAGATTATCAGAATATGACTTGCAAAGCAAACAATAAAACGATATAGACACACACAAAAATCACCTCATAAACACCAGGATTCATAAGCAAAAGGTCCCTACTTCCTGAGATCAACTGCCAAACAAGACCACGTAAGCAATCTGGGATCCCTTTTCGTATACGCCTTTTGACAACATTAGGTTTCCTCCTAACATAATGCTTCCAGTCACTACCACCAACCCCAATCATCTTCCTCCATTTTCTCACCTTTCTCTCCTCTCTACACCAAACAACAAAAACACACTCTCGTTCCTACCTGTCTCTAACTATGACAAAATTGAAGTCAATTTTCCCACTCAGAACAAACCTGTCATGGTCAGTGGATGATGTAGTTCTAGTCTTGCTAAAACGCTCTGGAGAATTGCCATGTTCTTGCTTCAGGAACCCGAATCTATCCACGGGAACATGAGAAGTGGCTGGTCCTGATTCACTGTCGTTTTCCGTTCTTTTTCTACTCATTCTACTAACCTGAAGAGACTCCTCGCATTGATTTTAGAAAGCTTTCAGTCTCCTTTCACAAGATCGTGATCAAGCTGCCAAATGTAACAATCATCAAAACCTGAGCAAACATTCCAATATCCCAAAAAGACAAATTAATACCATCAATTACTTTAGAGAAACATTTAAAATTCCGTGAAATAAAAATTAAGACTCACCAACGAACGAACGTGTAGTTAGATCAAAAGACCTCGTACCCAAACCCTCGATGAATTAAGATGAACCAAGGAGTTGAAACAATCAACTCTGGGCTTTCCGAGATTAGAATCAAATTCGACGAATTTTGGAGATGGGATTGACTTGAGATAACCAAAAGATATACAGCGGTGGAGATCACACCTGGGAACTCACATACGCGTGCGACTCAATTGTAACAAACCTTTGAATTTTTCATCCGCTTGAAGAAAGTGATCCTCGAGAAAATGAGAGCCAAGGAGGAAGGAAAAAATCAGAGTGAAACCAGCATCAGCATGAAACGATGCCGTTGAGGATATTAATCCTTTTTATTTTTATTTAATTAAATAAATGGTGATGCCAACTTGCTAAGTTTGGTGACATGACAACTAAGATTCTATCTGTTAATAGATTTAAATTTTTGATTTACATATAAGGTTTGAGGAATAGAACAATTAATTGGCTGTATGTAATCATCCCCTATATCTTTTACTATCAGCCCAAAATGGAACATAACCCAATAGCTAAAAGGCCCATCACTCGATTTATAATGCCCACTGGGTACTGGCCAGTGCATATTTATCCAGAAAAAAACAAAACCGTAAGATCGATCAAAACGACCTTAAAAAAAAAAAAATCATTTGTCCGGTTTTTTTTTGTCAACGAAAAAGGAAAGACAGAGTCAAAATTAGAGCTTTGGCAAACTCTTATCCTTACAATTGAGAACCGAATCATCCATCAGCGCTTGAAGACGAAAGCTTTTCCAGTTCCCTCCATCTTTTTACGAGCATGACCCTTTCGTCTACGCTTCTTTTGTAAATTCATAGGATTTTTTTTTTTCTTGGCGAAATATGAACAACGCATGATTGGTATTCTAGGAAAGATCGTCCATGGCTACTTTCAATGTTCTTTGTAGCAATAGGTTTCTGTTCAAAGGGGCTAATTCTCCGGAGAATTCTAGCAGAAAGGTGTTTTCCAGGAGTAGTGAGTTTAATGTTTGTGTCGCTAGAGCGAGGAACCAAACGTTTAGTTGCAGGAGGCTCGGTGGGTTTCTTGAAATTGGTGATTCCAGATTAGGGGTTAGATTTCATGGCGATACTCGAAATAAGTTTTCTTGTAATAGTGAGATTAAGCGACTTTTGAGTGGTGATTACGGAGATAATAAGGAGTCTCGTATTGGTGAAGATGGTAGAAGCAAAAGGAAGAGAAGAAGATTTTCCCTTAGGCTTCGACCTAGATTACGATTGGTGACCATGAGACTTGGGAGATTCGATTTCAGAGCATCAATTGAGGAATTTCGATTCTTTTTAAAAAAGAATTTCAAAAGAGTGGTTTTATCAACTGGTGTAGCTGTAATCTTTGGACTGTGTTATTTGTTCTTGAGGTTGACCGCTGTTCCGTCTCCATCCATTGTTCCTTACTCAGATTTCGTTACCAATCTTCGAGGCGGTTCCGTTTCAAAGGTTTTGCTCGAAGAAGGTTCTCGTCGAATCTATTACAATACTAATGAGGTTGTTGAAGATGATCAAACTTTAGAAGAACCGGCACTACAAACTGATGGCAGCACAGCGGAAACTGTGACCGAAGCTGTTACGAAAGATGTTACTCCGCGGAAGGTTCGAGCTTTGCCTCCTGTGTGGAAGTATATGACAAGAAAAGTCGATCATGATGAGAAGTTTCTTCTTGGTTTAATGAGGGAGAAAGGCATTACTTATAGCTCAGCTCCTCAATCTGCATTGATGTCAATGAGAACCACTTTGATAACAATCATCTCTCTGTGGATTCCTTTAACACCTCTTATGTGGCTTCTTTACCGGCAACTCTCAGCATCTAACAGCCCTGCGAAAAAACGACGGTCTAAAAATCCCACGGTTGGATTTGATGATGTTGAGGGTGTTGATTCTGCTAAAGACGAGCTTGTGGAGGTAGAAAGTGTTTGTAATTACGACGTTTTTAGATCTAATTTTGAATACAATCTTGATGTCTTTTGGTGTCTTTTATTTGTAGATAGTGTCATGTCTTCAAGGAAGTATAAACTACAAAAAACTAGGAGCACGATTACCTAGAGGTGTGCTTTTGGTCGGTCCACCAGGGACCGGTAAGACCTTGTTAGCCCGGGCTGTCGCTGGAGAGGCTGGAGTTCCATTTTTCTCGGTTTCCGCTAGTGAATTCGTTGAATTGTTTGTTGGAAGAGGTGCAGCGCGGATCAGAGATCTTTTCAATGCTGCCAGGAAAAACTCACCTTCCATAATATTTATTGATGAGCTTGATGCGGTCGGAGGAAAACGGGGTAGGAGTTTCAACGATGAACGTGACCAGACACTAAACCAGGTAAAGAATCAACCTTTATAAAACTTTTTATCTGGTAGTTGCCATTGCTGATTTGCGTCTTTTGTAGTTGCTTACTGAGATGGATGGATTCGAGTCAGAGACGAAAATCATTGTAATTGCAGCAACTAACCGACCAGAAGCATTAGACCCGGCTCTTTGTCGGCCTGGAAGGTTCTCTAGAAAAGTTGTGGTTGCAGAACCAGACCAAGAAGGCCGTAGGAAAATCTTGGCCGTACATCTGAGAGACATCCCTCTAGAAGAAGATGCGTTCCTCATATGTGATTTGGTTGCTTCTCTAACTCCTGGATTTGTAGGTGCTGATCTGGCCAATATTGTCAATGAAGCTGCATTGCTCGCTGCTCGTAGAGGTCAGTCTTTAAGTGATCTTATTAGTCCTTTATGATATAAGTAAATATCCGAATCTGGTTGCTTCTCAGGTTTGAATATCTGATCGTTTGGGTGGGATGATAAAAAAGGAAGACTTTCTTTAGTTTAACCCGCAGTTGCGCTTTCTTGACTGTTTCAGGCGGGGAAACGGTGGCACGGGAAGATATAATGGAAGCGATAGAGAGAGCAAAGTTTGGGATAAATGATAAGGAAGTGAGGTCAAAGACATTAGGAAATGAGCTGAGCAAGCTGTTCCCATGGATGCCATCTTTGGCTAGAAGGAACGGACCAGATCAAGACGGTTTACAAGGACCGTTAGGTTATCAAAGTCTCAGCTAGACCAAACTAATAAGACAACTCGGTTTATCCGTTGATACGACTGTATCTGCAAATTTTGGAAATGTACGTTTCTTCTGCTGTATTGTATCAGATCTCTGTTTACAATGTAAGTCAATTGCTTTAATTCCCTTTTTCCGGCAATTATAGTTTACAAATAAACCCAATTTGACAATATACAAATATTTGATCATGGTCGTTATATATTTTAGTAAATACATATTTCAGTATTTAGAACCTTGTTTGATGGTAATCCAATAATCGAAATGATTCCTAGCATCTCTCTCATCCCCTGAAATCAAAATCGATTATTCCAACTATTTCTTATTATTCTTTTTAATGTTTCTTTTTTCTCTCGGAATAATGAGACGATGGAACTTCCCGCAACAAGGTTACGAAAAGGACTAGTGATTTTTCCTCTTATTCTACTTACAATAGCTCCAATCCTTTATCTCCTTTTTGGTTATCCTCTCTATTATTCATCAACATCGATATACAAACATTTAACAAATTCATCATCAGATCATCATAACACATCATCAGAATTGCATGATAATGATTATGACGACACATATCATCCCAAGCCATCATCTTCAGATGACAATCATTCCATCTCATCGTATAAAGAAACTCCTAAGAAAGAGAACGGCCGTCAAAAAAGAAAACGGGAATGCGATATATTCTCCGGCGAGTGGATTCCAAACCCTGAAGCACCGTACTACACAAACACGACATGCAGGGCGATACACGAACACCAAAACTGCATCAAGTATGGGAGACCTGATTTAGGTTTCATGAAATGGAGATGGAAACCAAAAGAGTGTGATCTCCCTTTGTTTGATCCTTCCGAGTTTCTGGAGATGGTTAGAGGTAAAAGCATGGCGTTCGTTGGTGACTCCGTTAGCAGAAACCACGTTCAGTCTTTGATCTGCCTACTCTCTCAGGCACGTCCTCCCTCAGAGATATATATGACTTCATTTTGTCGCTTAACTTGATTTATAAGTTTCTATCAAAATAACTTGATACAAAAGTAACCTTAGTTATTAAAAAAAATAACTTCAGGTGGAAGATCCCGAGGATGACTCACGTCAACAAGACTTTAATTTCCAGAGATGGATATACAAAACCTACAACTTTACGATTGCCACATTTTGGACAACCCACTTGGTTCGCTCCGAAGAAACCGAAACCGGTCCGGCAGGTCCTAATTCGTTTTACAATCTATACCTCGACGAACCTGCCCCATCTTGGGCTTCCCAAATCGTTGAATTCGATTACGTTATCATATCCTCTGGACAGTGGTTTTTCCGACCACTCTTCCTTTTTGACAAACAAAAAAGGATAGGATGCTTGTATTGTTACATTCCCGGTGTCAGAAATGTTGGGGCACATTTCGCGTATAGAAGAGCATTAAGAACAACATTTAAGACCATTCTTGGATTAGAGAACTTTAAAGGTGAAGTGTTTCTAAGGACATTTGCACCTTCACATTTCGAAGACGGGGAATGGGATAAAGGTGGAAATTGCTTGAAAACGCGACCCTATAGGTACGTTGTTCATCCAACAACATTAATGTTTTATCAATATAATTTTCTTATAGAACAAAGTATTAGGACTTTTTTGTTGTTTGGTATAAATTTTTCGTTCGTCAACTCCTAAAAGATTAAACGTCTAATTGGGGCTCTTTTGTGTTTAGGAGCAATGAGACAGAGTTAGAAGGTATGAATCTAGAGACGCACAACATTCAACTCGATGAATTTCGCATTGCAAAAAGAGATGAAAACAAGAATGACGGATTAAACTTGAGATTACTAGATGTAACACGAGTCATGTTGTTAAGACCAGATGGACATCCGAGCAGATTTGGACATAAACCGGAAGATAAAGTTGTATTATATAATGATTGTGTACATTGGTGTCTACCAGGTCCTATTGATTCATGGAACGATTTTTTACTAGAGATGCTGAAAAATAGAGATTTAACGAGATTACCATAGTATAATCTTCTTTCTTTTCTCAACTAATTAAACCATGTTTAGTTTGTTACGCGATATGGTATTTAAAAATATATTTGCGCATTTTTCAGATTTAACGTATGGATTGGTTTGATACTCGTCTATCTCATTAACTAACGACATAAAGTTAAATTTTGATAATCGATTATTCAAAGTCAAGGGGCGCTGAAGGCAACATGTCAAACGTAATGGATTTATATTGCATTATATATTTTCACGACATCATGCATATATATTTTACAATACGATTGACAAAATGGTAATATATAATTAATAAAAAAGTTATAGACATATATGAGACCGTTTGCTTATATAATTTTCAATAGCTAGATATAATTTATTAATGTACATTATAAGAAATTTCGTAACGTATGAATACAAACAAACAAGAAAACAAACGAAGAAATAATATAGTCATCCCACCTTGAAAACGCAACCGTGTTTGAATGTAAATCACCGCCGGTCAACATTTCCGGTGACAAGATAACCAATGCCGTGACGTCTCGTCGGGAAAACCATAAACAAAAGGCTGGACATAACACCAACACCCACCGGAACAATGTCCAAGACATGTTTCGTCTCTGCCTCCGGCGACGGACAAAAGCAGTCCGTTACATACTTATCTCTCAACGCAACGGCTCCGAACACTAAAACCGACAACGTAGCGTGGATCCAATCAACGACCCGCATCCGATATTTGGATAAATCGGGTAAACCCAACCCGGACGGGTCAGGATAGTCAACGACCCACATGCCTTTGAACGTGACGAAACCGAAGTAGATAGTTCCGTCGTCGGCTTTGACGCTATCGGTGAAGGAGCTGACGAAGCAAGACGCGGCCAAGAGGTAGAGGAGAACGGCGGTTAGGAAACGCGTTGCGTGGTCGCAAACGCCGTTCGAAGTGAAAACGGGCGTTAGGAGTTGAAACGCGAGGAGTGTTCCCGTTGGGAGCAGGTTTGAGAGATTGGCTGCTGACGTCAGCGTGTTTGACATGGCTCGCTGAGACACTGACATCTGTCTTCTGAGCACCCGTGTTTCTGACGGTGGCTCATCGGAAAACTCGTCGAGCTCCGGAGCCGGAGTGTTTGCGTTCCTTAGCCGAACCGCAGACATCTTTCTAATCTTATTTGTATTTATGGTGTTTCGTTTAATTTGAAATATTGGTGATGAAAATGATGATGATGATGTTTTTAATTTATAGATGCGGAGACATATATAGAAACAGCTAATCATTTATTAAGTTTACGCATAACTAAATTTGTAATTTTGTATGCATATTTTATTAATCTTTCGGTTCGGTTAACTAATAAGATGGAGAATTGGATAATGTACAGAAAAATTAATACAAAGACTTTTTAAAGTTGTTGAATTATATATATATATATATATATATATATATATATATATTTTTTTTTCCTATAAATCAAATTAAAATCCATGAACCAATAAACCTTTTGGTTAAATTTTTATTATATATAATTATATTCGATATATATGTTTAATAAATTCATATTTATTGATAAAATACGATTAAAAATAAACACCATAATTAAAGTCATGGTCCGTATATAGAAGATTTCGGCCTTTTGGGCTATAAAGCCTATAATTAAAGTCACGAACAAAAGAGTCCACCAAACGTCGTCGCTTTTGGAAGATTCTGCAGGTACTAGTAAAGTAATATGGAAAGGTGGACCAAAGAAGCAAAACCCATACAAAGTCGAATCCGAATCTCTCTCCGGCGATCCCATCCATGGCGGAAGGCGGCGAAGATCCCCAGCGGTTGAAGAAAATCGCGGCGGCATCTTATGACTACGAAAACGATGCTCGATGGGCGGATTACTGGTCCAATATCCTCATCCCTCCTCACATGGCTTCTCGTCCCGAAGTCGTCGACCATTTCAAGCGCAAATTCTACCAACGCTACATCGTACGTACTATCTCCCATCTTCAGTTTGCTTATATCCTTCACTACTTTCGAGTTTCGAGTTTGAGTTTGTCTTGTGTGTGCTACTGATTTGGTTGAGAACTTTGAATCTTAGGTTTTACTACTGTGCTTATTGCAGTTGCTTGAATTTTTACGATTGGGGAGTTTTGATGTTCTTTATGCTACTTTGATTAGTCACTGGATTCGAATCTCCTCTTGATTAGGTTATTAAGCGGATGGTAGGGCTTTTCATTGAAAACTGTTCTCACTCTGTTGATTTCATCTTCGTTTGGGTCTTGTTTATAATATAATATTTGCCCTCGTGTTGCTCATCTTTACTTTTTTTTTTCCCTGTGAAGATTTCCTTTTAAACGTATTTGGTCTGGATTTATTGCTAAATCTGGGTGCTTACACTGCCATGGCTTTTTATTTTTGGTAGGATCCTGATCTTGTTGTGGAGCCTATGTCGACATCATCTTCCTCTTCACAATCTGCCAGACCGTCTGCTACATCTGCAGCTTCAACGGCATCTTCTAATGCAAATGAACAAGTTCGTTCACGTAACTCAGGTAAACTTTCTTTGTCTGATATTCTTGACCTTCTAATTTATTCTGTATGAGATGAGATGATCTTTCCTCTTACGCTCAAAAACCAACTTAATTGTGTGCCTCAGGATCGGTTCCTCGAACCTCAGGGCCATCTGCTACCACTGGTGCTAGCCCAACTTCACTGCGCTGGGATCAGCATACAATTCAGTTTTCAGTCAATGCTTGGGTAAGATAATGTTTTTCAGTTGCAGTTTCTTGTTCTTATTGCACAATTCTAAAAAAGATCTAGCTCTTTATTAGGGCTGTGAGTTGGGATTGCTGTTCACTCCTTAACTTGGACAGTAATGAGATGGTGTATTGTCGCGTCTTTATGTCATCTTTTCTAACTGAATGTTTGCTGTGTGCTCATAATATATGAGATAAGGGAAACTAATGCTTTTTATCTGGCATGCTTTATGTAATTATATCCCGTTTTGTGTCTCAAAATCCATCACCTCTTTTGCAGGTTTTTGTTATAGCTGTACTGGCAGTGCTTCCTCTAATACCAAAGAACCTATCAAATAGGGCTTATCGTCTATCTTTCATGGGAACTGCGTGCTCTTCTCTATATTCCTTATACTCCTTATACGGGGTAAGCCTTTTGATCTCCCTTATTTTTCTCTGTATAGTGATCAAGCAATGCAAAATTTTGTTACATATGAATTCCAATGTTGTTATCTGCAGAGACCAAGGGCATGGAATATGCAAGGGCTGCAAGTTTATTTCCAATCAATTGTGGCAGCAAAGGATTTCATCTATTTCATCTACTGCCTTACATTCGTCACTTCACATCTCTGTCTCAAGTGTAAGAATTGATGGAATATTGGTTTGTGAATTTCTGAAAACCACACACATTCTTACGACTAGTCTCCTTATATCTGTTGCAGTTGCTTTGATTCCCATCTTGTGCCGGGCGCTTGAACAAGTAGCCAAGTTCTTGAGGCGTAACTTTGCTCGCTCCACTATATACAGGTAGTTAGTTACATCCAGCTGATTAATATGTTTATCTAGTAGTCGGTTCCATGTGTGGGTTCTTACTGATGGTTATGTTGTTCTATGTGTCTTGTACTGCAATGGTTATCAGAAAGTACTTGGAAGACCCTTGTGTGTGGGTGGAGTCAAACACTACTACCCTCAATATCCTGTCATCGCAGGCTGAGATAGCCATTGGCTTTCTTCTGATTATCTCTCTTCTCTCGTACGCTCTTTGAACCTTTAGAATCGATAATAGTTTTTTTGCACTAATTTCCCAGCTTTGCATTAGCTGGTTTCACTTATCTGAACAAAATTGTCATTTTACTTACTGCAGATGGCAACGCAATATCATACAGACGTTCATGTACTGGCAGGTACACCTCTCCTTTTGGTTGTAGTCACAGTTCTTTGTGATAGCTCAACATCTCCAAGTAGTTACCCTGTTTTCTTTGTTTAGTTTGTTCTAAGTGAACACATAGGAACAACCATTTCCATTGAAATACCTTTATCGTTGTTTGTTGATGGATCTTTGTCTCTGAAAGTGTTACATTGGCTAAGCACATTAGGTTAGTAATGTGAGCTGTGCTTTGCTTCTTATGTTAGAAATATTGTGTTTGCGTCATGGAATCTGTCGAGTTTAAAACTCTTTCCATCATATTATCCCTGAATAAAAAATGATAAAGGTAATTTCCGGGATTGTTGGTTGGATCTTGGGAGTTGTTGTCATGAAACTGAGTATCTTTGTTAATTGGTGGCAGCTATTGAAGCTGATGTATCAAGCACCGGTAACAGCGGGTTACCACCAGAGTACGTGGAGCAAAATAGGGAGGACGGTGAATCCAATTATCCAACGTTACGCTCCCTTCTTGAATACTCCGGTCAGTGCCGTTCAGAGATGGTGGTTCAGGTGATAAAGAAAAACAAACAAAATGCAGAGGTGACATTTGAAACCCATTTGAAAAACCAGAAGATTATAGCTTTCAACAGTCCGACTTTCATTTCATCTTCGACGTAAAGTAGATTCATCCTCTTCTCTTTTAACGTTTTTTTTTGCTATTCCGGAAATAAAAATCTCTTAATGACAACATGATTATGACTTTCTTTTTGGTCGCTAATTTAGTGATATCTGACTAATATTTCCCTTATAGTATTTGATTACGTGAGGCATGAGTAATCACTAGATGACTGTTACCTAAAAATTTAAAATCATGTGGCTAAACGCGGTTAACGTGTAAGCTAATCTATACTATTAATTGGGAAAGACAACTTAAAGCCAAACACCCCCTAATTTTTAAAAAACATTTCATGAAAATAAAATCAGTTGCCAAACATAATTAATGACAGCAAAAAAAAAAACAAAAACAAAAACAAAAACAATCTATATTTATGGAAATCATAATAATCTTTTAACATAAAAAGTGGACAATTAAATTCAAAACTAAATATATGTAAACAAATATATTTTGAATATACATAAACATATTTATTATTAATTTAATATGTTAATATAATTTCGAAATTAATAATTTATATAGAATTAAATCTAATAAAACAAAATCATCATATCTAAAATAACAAAGATAAATTTTTTTAGAAAAATAAAAAAAGATAAAAAAATATGTTAGCATATGAAATAATCAACTAATCAAATTCTACATAGTATATATACATAACTGATCATAGCATAAAATTTTAAAAAATTATATAATTTTTAAATATAAATAAAATTTAACTAAATCAATAATTAAATATTTGTTTGCTAAAACCATGTGAATTAACATTTTAGATCACATAAATTTCTTATTTTGACATAAAGAATATTCATATTCAAATATCAATCTAGCAATTATAGTACAAATGATATCTACAAAATTTATCATTAATTCAATTAGTTAATGATTTTTATTTGGTCAAACCGTTAGTTAATGATTATTCTAAACTTCTTTTTTCTTATTAATTTCACACAATCTTAACAAAATAAACCTTCATCCATTGGCAATTGAGAATTTTTGAGAAATACCCTTTTTGGTGTACCCCTTTTTAAAAATACCTTCTTAATTTATCTATTTTCAAAAATAACTCTTTTTAAATATAAAGAATTATAAAGTTTTATATAGTTTATAAGGTACTTCTATATAATAACTACTACTGTGAGATTCGATACAAATATTTTAAAATGTTTTAAATAGTTTAAAATTGTTTTTATAAGTTTTATAAGGTTTTTAAAAGGTTTTTAAAAGGGTTTATACAGTTTTTATAAGGTTTTTATAAGGTTTTATAATTTATTTTTACGCTATTTATGAAAGGTATATAAAGTTTTATACACATATAAAGGTAAGTTGTGTATATATTTATAAGCTTACACACATATTTGGATAAATTTCAACATTTTTAATGGGTTTTTTGATAAAGTTTGAAAATGGGATATTTTTAAAAAGAGGTATATGAAAAGGGGTATTTTTGAAATTCCCCCTTGGCAATTTGCATATCATTACTATTATCAAATATTAAATAATTGTTCTATCAAATCATAAACTACATTTTGATATTATAAACATATAGAATTTCTATTAAGATTAAAACTAAATAACAAGTGGATATATCACATTTAAATGATTTTAACGACTTATTACCAATTTTTAAATAATAAATGGATTATATTTTTAATGATTTAATCTAATTGAAAACAAATAAAATGTTAAATTGGTATGATATAAATGATATAATAAATAAACATCTACAAACATTATCTCACATATACGTAAAATTTTAAATTATCCTTGACAAATATGATATATAAGTTTTGGATACCCGATTGAAATAAAAAAAAATTGCTAGTTATATTTAATTCTTAAAATCTCAAAATATTGAACAAAATTCAACTTTGGGACGTATAAATCTCTACTTTTGGACGATTATATGAAATTTTACATATATTAAAATTATATTTAGTTACATGTAAATGGTGTTATTTATTTTAAAAAAATATAAATTTATAGGAATGGATACGATACGGAAACATATAATTCGAAACAAAAATTATCTGAATTATTTCACATAAAAAAAAACATGATTAGATATAATTGTTATGAGACACGGTCATAAAGTTAAATTCACTTTCAACTTTCAAATATAAAACTACGAGTACGATACGAGGACATGTAATTTAAGTTGCTAAATTTTATTTCCACTTTCCTATTTATTTCAAATATTTAGACATGAAATGACAGGTACAAGAAGATAACGTATACTTCGGATAACAAAACTACGATAAATTCATGTATTAAAAAAATAGAAATACCTAAATATTTAGAAAACAAAAAGGCTAAAACGTGAATCTAAATCTTTAGAAAACAAACGGGACGGGACGGGTCAGGACGAGACGGAAAGGAACAGGACGGGTTTCCATTCTAAACTACACATAAAACAATTCAAAATAAAGCCAAACCCAAATCCGATTGAACATCTCTAAGCAAACAGTTAGAAATGTTTTGATTAGTTTAAAAAATAAACACGTAATATCACTTATCATTTTCTTTTAAATAATGTTAAAATTTTAATTTTAAAATTTTATCATGTAATACAATATCTATATTTTACAACTGTATGTCTATATATAGTTTATCAAATAAACTCATATCACAAAATTTTACGGAAATAACATCTATTTAAAAAATCGTAATTTTGTAAAAATAACTCCGCACGTACGTGCGGGTCCATCACTAGTTTATTATTTAAATAGATAGTACAATATATTAATAAAAAGGTGATATTTGTAGAAACTATAGTCGCTTGGTTGTCTCAATCGCTTGCAGATGTGTGTATGTAGAATTGTATAATGAGTCCTATGTTTTATATGAAATATTCTCATTAGTGAAAAAAAAATTGTATAATGACTAATTAGTCCTTTTGTTTGTAAAGAATAAGGAAATCTAAAATATAGACTAGTATATTTTAAGGGAAAGAGGAGAAACCAATTTTAGGGAGAAGAGATGTCAATCATTGATTCAGAATCCTTTCGTTGATGTGCGTGCCACCGCTTAATCACCGAACACGTTCGAAAAAGGGTGTGATTGCAACACCACGTGGCCTTCAAACTCAAAATATTGCGAAGTTTCGAGTGTCGTCGAGAGAGACATCCAAAACACAAATGATTTCCAATAGCGTTTACGTTAGCGATGTAGTCAATTATAATATATATCTTGCAAATCCCAACGTAAGTTTTAGTATTAGCAACATTATCCATAGGCTCTTTTGATAGGATAGGAAGCAGCTTCTGAAAGCTTCGAAGTACTATTAATTCGCAGCAATGTCTCGTTCCTTAAATAAACGAACGATCAAACAATGAAAATAACTGGGAAATAAAGTAGAGGAAAGATACGATGTCGTTTTGAGGACTTTTAATATCTTTTCCGCCTTTGCGAGAAGAGAGAGCCGCACATGCGTGGAGAGCTTTTTCAAATATTTGAATTTGAAATAATAATAAAAGCAGAACCGATCAATTTGTACAAACACGAAGAAGAGGAAGAGAGAGGAGGAAACAAAAGTTCGAGATCCAATCTTTTGTTTCACGGCGGAGATGAAGTCGTCTCCGGACCTATTGATGTCTTTGTCGCAGATCAAAGAAGCAGGCCCAGCGAAATCCGACGAACAGGTCCGTCGAAGAGTCTCCGGGAAGTCTTCTTCTGTTGACGGTTCTCCTCGATTTTGCCGGCAGCAGTCGTTGGGTCGCGATATCGGCCATGCAGCTGCCGAAACGTATTTGATTACTCAACTTAGCTTCAACCTCCTTGGATATCTCGGGTACTCATTTCGCAAATTGAGTTTTTATGGAAAATTTATTTATCTTTTTTTTTTTTATTTAATGAGAGAAAAGATATGTTTATTAATTTGTTTGAAGTTTCTGTTCAGGGTAGGTTACCGGTGGATTACAAGATTGCTTGCTCTTGCTTGTTATGCAATGCTCCTTATGCCTGGATTCCTTCAAGGTTCTCTATCTCCTTCCTCTCTCTTTTGCTCCCTCATTTACATTATCCACTTGTGTTTTTATGAATTGTGTATACTTAAAAGCTTTTTAATCTTGTGCAGTTGCATATCTTTATTTTTTCTCATCCCAAGTCAGGAGGAGTATAGTTTATGGAGATCAACCAAGGAATAGGTAGGTTTTTCTCTTAATCTTGCCTTCTCCATTCTTGTGTAAATATCTATAAATATGTCTGCGCATTGTTTTATTTGGCAGACTTGATTTGTACTTACCACCAACTAATGATGGCCTGAAGCCGGTTGTAGTTTTCGTCACTGGTGGGGCTTGGATTATCGGGTATGCACTGAATATATGGAGTTGCCATACTCTTCTCCTACATATTCGCTTTCAAAAACAAAAAAACAAATCTGTCTCATAGTTTTATCCTTGCCTCTTTCTTTAGGTACAAAGCCTGGGGTTCTCTCTTGGGTCTGCAGCTAGCAGAAAGGGATATAATCGTGGCATGTCTAGATTACAGGTAAACTAATCTAATCATCTCCTTACCACTCATAGAACACAAGAATGTAATCAAATTTGTCTCAGTTTAGAGCTTTTTAGTATTAATACAACTTTATTGACAATATATAATCCATGCATTTTCCCCTGTCGTTGGATCAGAAACTTCCCTCAGGGAACCATTAGTGATATGGTCAGTGATGCAGCTCAAGGAATCTCATTTGTCTGCAATAATATTTCTGCATTTGGAGGTGATCCTAACAGGTTAGCTCTCATCAGTTTGGTCTTTTTTTGTTGTTCAAAATCTTTCACGGGATTTTGTGATTCAACCGTGTCTGCTTTTGTCTGTGTAGAATTTATTTGATGGGGCAGTCAGCTGGTGCACATATCTCGTCGTGTGCTCTCTTCGAACAAGCTATTAAAGAATCAAGAGGGGACAGCATCTCATGGAGTGTTTCTCAGATTAAAGCTTACTTTGGTTTATCTGGAGGGTAATTTCTAGATTTGGCGTTACTATGAATCTTAGAAACATTTCCATATTGGCTTTTCTCTTGGATTCACTAATCATTTGCAAAACTGACCAGGTACAATCTCTTCAATTTGGTTGAACACTTCCATAATCGAGGACTGTATCGTTCAATTTTCCTAAGGTACACTATATGTCTTTTCAACTTGGAACATTCAAAAGCCAATTAGCTCTAACACCAAAATTATTTATGGTTCTCTCTTTTCGTAAACTTGCAGCATAATGGAAGGAGAAGAGTCCTTTGAACAATTCTCTCCCGAAGTAAGATTGAAAGATCCGAGTGTAAGAAAAGCCGCTTCTCTCTTGCCTCATAATATACTCTTTCATGGATCCGCAGATTATTCCATTCCACCTGAAGCAAGGTTAGATTACCCCTCTTACATATACATCGAATCCGAAAAACATTCCACTTGGTTTAACCATCTTCATAATCTAGACGTTATTTTTTTTTCTTTTGAAGCAAAACTTTTACAGACGCTCTTCGAGATGTTGAAGTGAAAGCCGAGTTAATTATGTACAAGGGTAAAACTCATACCGATCTATTTCTTCAGGTAAGCAATATACTACACAGCTTCATGTTGTGTGAAACAAATATTATATAACTAAGTAATGATGGGGTTATCACAATTTGCATTGCAAGGATCCGCTGAGAGGTGGTAAAGACGAGCTATTTGATCATATAGTCTCTATGATACATGCCGAGGATAGTGACGCACTGAACAATGATGCGGTTGCGCCACCGAGAAAACGGCTTGTTCCAGAGTTCTTGCTGAAACTGGCTGGCAAGGTCAGCCCCTTTTGAACAGGAAAGCCAAAACTTCTGTATGGTTCTTGTAGCTCTTTATTTGTTTTTGTTCTGTTTTTTCTTCTTCTTCGATATGTATCAACTCTCATATGTTGATATGATTGATATATATGTATAGTCTCTTCTCACCAGTAAATGCATAGAGCTTAAGCAAGCCTCACGAGTTGTCCCACAAAAAATAGTGAGTTTTATCGATCCAATCCACTGATCCACAAACGTCAACCTGAAGCTACCTCTCAGATGATCAGAGTATCATATTCTGCTTTTCTGGCTTGCAAATCAAAGGTAATGGCAATTACAGCCGCATAATAATGGAGAAGTGGTTCCTAGAAGTCAACACAAAAACCATGATCTACATTGCAAGAAGCGAGTAATAGATACAGATGCTTTTCAAGGAAGCTTTTGTCATTCAATTTTTTTAACAAGATTCCTACCATACCTGAAGAAATCACATTAAGCCAGTAGCAACTTAACAATGAGATCAAAGTATTTTCAGGTATAAGTTAGAACATATCATGAAGCTAGCTAAATGGGGATGTTGGAAGGAGGGATCAGATCAACTTACACGCCCTTTTCCTTTTGCTCTGCAATATGCTTGTAAACTCTTAGAGTCTTACTTCTCATGGGCTCAATCATCTTCTCTGTCTCTTCAATTGTCTGTTTTCGCAGTTGAGCCTCCATGGAATCAAACCAGTTTCTTAGTGTCATTTTTCTTATATCTACTTCTACCCTCTCTACATTCCAATTGCTCGATCCCTGCTCAACCTTTTCCTCTTCACAATCATCAACTAATGTCGCCATTCCAGCTTCCTCATGACATTCTTTTTCAATTTGTTGTAAGCTTCCTGTGTCTGCATCTTCTCTAACAGTACAGTTCAGGTCATCTTCTCCTATGGTGCTCTGCTTCGTTAACTCAATCTCAATCTCCACCTGCTCTACCCTCTTAGATCCATCACCTTCCCTCTCATCTTCTTTATCACATTTATCATCACTTCTTTCACTGTAACCTTCCTGAGCTTCATTTCCATTTTCTTCTTCAATATCTTGCAAGCTCTCAGTCTCTCCATCTTCTATAACAGTACAGCTCAGGTCATCTTCTGCTATGGTGCTCTTCTTCCTTAACTCAATCTCCACCTGCTCTACACTCTTAGAACCATCACCTTCCCTCCCATCTTCTTTATCACATTTTTCATCACTGCTTGCACTGCAACCTTCCTGAGCTTTATTTCCATTATCTTCTTCAATATCTTGCAAGTTCTCAGTCTCTCCATGTTCTCTAACAGTACAATTCAGGTCATCTTCTCCTATTGTGTTCTTCTTCCTCAAATCAGTCTCCACCCTCTTAGATCCATCCCCTTCCCTCTCCTCTTCTCTATCACATTTGTCATCACTTCTCTCATTGCGAACTCCCTGAGCTTCATTTTCCTTATCTTCTTCAACATGACAGTTCTTCAAGACCTCTTCTCCGGTATCATCATTTCTAGTTTCCATCTCCACGACGCTCTTGGACGGCTCCTGCTCCATTTTCCTCCTCTTTGCACGGCTCTTCCGGGCTAGGCTCAGGACCATCTCCAACTCCAGAAAGGAATCTCCACCAATTTCATTCTTGGTGCTTCTGGTAGCCCTTGTAGCTCTCTTCGCATCTTTAACTTCTAAAACAGTATCCTCAGTCTTTACATTCCCCAATCCCAAACATGCATTTTCAATCTGCTTGCTCCTTGTCGCTCTCTTCCTGCTTTTTACCTCTGAGATTTCTACTCTTTTTGGGGTATCCTCAACTTCCAATTTGATCGAATCCAAACCCAAATTCTGGACACTTTCACTGTTCTTACCTCTCTGAACCCTAGAGTTTCCTCTTTCATCCTCCGGAAGTTCATCTTCCTTCGTAATTGCACTATTTGCGTTCTTCTGGGGCCTCCCAACCCTAGAATTGACCTTTTTCTCAACTTTTACCTCCACTTCCTCTTCTTTGTCGACGATTTCTTCCAGAGTTTTCTTCTTCGATGCCCTAGTTCTCTTGGGTAGTTCACTTTCCTCTTGCTTCGACGATCTACGCGTGCGCTTTGGCTTCTCCTGAACCGACTCAATAGGATCCGGATCCGGATCCGAAACAGCGAGACGCTTGTTATTCCTCCTTGGCCTAGGCGGAAGCTTATGTTCCTGCGGCGCCTGAACGTCACTCACAAAGTTCACCACAATGGAAGTGTACTCACCAAGCTTGATTTCGTCTCCATGGCTAAGATTGATAGGATTATCTGGGTCGATAGTTTCGGAGTTTAATATGGTGCCGTTGGAAGACCCTAGATCGTGGATTATCCAGTTCTCCGAATCGGAGACGAGCCGGAGGTGCTTGGTAGAGATTCCGGCGTCTTTGATGGCGATTTCATTACCACGAACGATTCGACCAATCCGAATAGTGGATCCGGGTTTGAACCCTAGAGAATCGCCAGCTCTTGGACCCTGGGTGAACTCGAGCTTCAGCAATGGCGGAACCATCGTTTACGATGCGTCTCGAAGAAGCTTTTTCTGGTATTATGATTCAAATTGGGAATTTGAAATTTCGGATTATGTCAACTCAAAATCGAACGGAACGTTGGTGTAACATTAGAGACCCTCTCAAGCCCAATGGGCTTTTCTGTATATGATGAATATACGTACCAGATCACCCGTTACCAGTAAAGGCCGTTTTGCAACAGCCCATCCAAGTTTTGTTATTATTATTTTTTTTTTTTGTGTTTTTTTAATCTCACGTGTGATAGTATAAAATTATATTTTATTAGAGTTTTTTTTGGGTAAAATGATAATTTATGGATGATTTGATTTATTATAAAATTCAAACAAGAAACGAGTTAAGAGTTGATTTTTTGGATACATATCGATACAGTTGAAGTCAACAAACAGACAAAAAGGAAGTGACTAGGCAGGCCCTTGATAACTTGTGGCTCATAAGCATCCTAATCTCTTCACCAGAGGCTTACTTGTCACATTCTCATTGGTCGCTGCAGATTCACCACTTTGCCATGTCAGCTTTTTTCTTCTATATCCACTTCTATGTGTATGAAAGTTTTGGTCTAATCTTTGATCAACACCTGATTTACCTATACCATAGATATGTTCAGTTTGATTAGAAAGTTTACATCTTTTGCTTTTAGATTTGAAAAAGATAAATAAAAAGAAGAAGTAAAAGTTAGCAGCAGATTGAAAATCTTATCCATGTCAGCGCTCACGGGTCCTACAGAGAAAGCTACAAGAGGAAGAGATGTTTACACTTACTTGGCGTAGATTTGTTCTCCTTTGTGAAAGATGTAAGAAAAGACTTTTCGATGATTAATGAATCCTTTGTTCAAAACTCAGGCAGCCACAAGATGTTCCAACCACTTTTTACAACCGCTAACTCTGCGCCACGTGTCCATCTCCAAAGATGCTATCTTTACCCTCTCATCAGTCTCACCCTCCACCCCAAGATGATTGATATAGTAGTCTCATTAGCCTTCCCTCCTTTCTAAAATTACAATCACAATCTCTCTCTCCTTTTTGCCACTTACCAAAAACTTACTATAATGTTGAAAGAAGAGAGCAACGAGAGTGGCACTTGGGCACGAGCATGTGACACTTGTCGTTCAGCCGCCTGCACTGTCTACTGTGAAGCTGACTCTGCCTACTTGTGCAACACCTGTGATGCTCGTGTTCACGTTGCCAATCGTCTTGCTTCCCGCCATGAACGTGTTCGTGTCTGCCAGTCATGCGAGTCTGCCCCTGCTGCCTTTTTCTGCAAAGCCGACGCTGCCTCTCTCTGCACAGCCTGTGATGCTGAGATCCATTCCGCTAACCCTTTAGCTAGACGCCATCAACGAGTTCCCATCCTTCCCTTATCTGCAAACTCTTGCGATTCCATGGCCCCAAGCGAGGCTGATGATGCAGATAACGATGAGGATGATCGAGAGGTGGCTTCCTGGTTACTGCCTAATCCAGGGAAAACCAGCGGTAACCAGAACAATGGCTTCTTGTTTGGTGTTGAGTACCTTGACCTTGTGGATTACAGCTCCAGCTTGGACAACCAATTCGATGATCATCAGTACAGCCAATACCAGCAGAGCTTTGGAGGAGATGGAGTTGTGCCACTTCAAGTTGAAGAATCTACAAATCACCTGAAACAAAGCCAACACAACTTTCAGTTGGGCATCAACTATTCAGGAGCTCACTACAACTCCTCCATAAAGGACCTAAACTATAGCGTAAGATTTTTACATGCATGCCATCTCTTTAGTACACAATAAACAGTATGTTATGTATGTTGTTGTTTCATCACAAATATGTTTCCCTATTACCTCGGAGGATTGAGAATGTCTTTGTTTCTGTCATTAGGCATCCGTTTCATCAATGGACATCAGTGTTGTGCCAGAGTCAACAGCAAGTGACATAACAGTCCACCACCCAAGAACAACTAGAGAGACTATAGACCAACTATCTGGTCCTCCTACTCCGATGGTGCAACAGCTTACTCCAATGGAAAGGGAGGCTAGGGTCCTGAGATACAGAGAGAAGAAGAAGACAAGGAAATTTGACAAGACAATAAGGTATGCTTCAAGAAAGGCATATGCAGAGATACGACCAAGAATCAAGGGCAGATTCGCAAAAAGGATAGAAATTGAAGCTGAGGCTGAAGAAATCTTCTCAGCATCGCTAATGTCTGAGACTGGATATGGAATTGTTCCTTCCTTCTGAACTACTATGGTGAAGATGGACTAGACTGCATGCTGTAAATTACTTCTATTTTGGATGCCTACAAGTTATTACCACAGTTACGCATATGAATCCTAGTTTTGTTAATTTTGTCTAAACTATTATGAGTTAATTAGATATGTTCCTATTAGCTGCACTAGTTTAAGGAAAGCAACATTTCTCTACATAGTTTAAAAATGAAACTGGTGAAATCTTATTATCTTGAACAGTGCCTATCACTCTAATTGAATTGGTGCCACATGAAAGAGATATGCATCACTATGAGTAGCTGTAAGTAGAAAACTAAAAGCAGATTTCACAGGTTGTCACTTCACAAGAAAGACGACACCTAAGTTCAAAGTAAATACCTTTGATTATTTTCTGGCAGTAGAATCTTCAGTTTCTTGACACGTTCCAGATCACTGAACATGTAAATTGCAGGAAAATTCAACTTATGCCAACTCATTCCCTGAGCAAGGATTAGTCAGAATAACATGATTTGTAAATTAAACTGATAACATGGACCAACATTGTCCACACAAATTTAAGAAACTCCAAAATTTAGCATGCAAATCAGCATCAATTGGTCATTTTCGGCTAATGGGAATACATTTACTTAACGTATTCAGCCAGCTACTAGAACAGGATGTTGATGCCTATGCCAAATAAAAGAAAACGAAGATAATTCTCTCCCTCTCTTTACCTTTTGGAATAAAGGACTATACTTTCTCACTTTTCATGGTAAGTGCTGAAAAGAAAGGATTATAACCACATTTTAACCAAGCATTACTGGTTTCACATCTAGGAATGTTCAAAGAGATCATAGCGAAGAAACTCAAAGTAGTATGGTTGCTAAAATCATGATGTAGACTGCACAAAGTAAGTTATAGAGAGTCAATTACGAAAACATGTGCCTTTGTCTTTCAATTATTTTTGGAGCCAGCTTACAGTTCATACTTCCTAGTATGCCTCTAGAACAAGATAAAGTTGTACATATTACCTCATCAATGAGTCGTCCAAGTTACTCCCAACACGAGCATTCTGTTTTCTTGTCACATTTACGGTAAGACAAGGATGTCTATGGAATTGAAGGAAAAGAAACTGGCACGGCCCTGAGCGGTAAGACAGAACATCAATGGTGAAGCTACCGCACAATTGGAGGACTTTATCCTAGTCTCTGTACAAAAGAAAGAGTACATTGACTTAAATCATACTCTACAATTTACAAACAAAAAAGATCATTATAATGACGAAGTCCCCAGCAAATAACTAATGATCATACTCGAGAATTTGGGCACTGGACTGAACCACCAAATTGATATCCTTCGTCATTACTAAGTGTAGTAAACCAGATTCCTTTTCGGTCAACTGAGAACAGTTCCCAGTCTTTTCTCCTTCATAGCTGAGAGTAAAAACCTCAGTTTCAAGAGAGAACGAAGTCGCTGAGGCAATTCGTCGAATACTTGGCGTAAAGGTAAATCTCTTTCTTACAATTCTTCAAATTTCGCAAGTCGTACGAGAGTTAAAAAAGAGCAATCGGCGGCGACGTTCGATCATCGCAAGCTTGATTTCCCCTTCTTTTTTTTGGCTGGGGACTCCTAAATCGCAATGACGAATGATGACGTGTACTTGTCGGAACGAATTATATGGGCCGAAAAACTCACCGGATAAGCCCATCTAGCTAATAAATGACCCAATTAAAAGTAGTGAACGAAACCCAACGGAAAAAATTATAACCATAGATTTTCAGTTTGAAATTAATAAAGAGAAAGAAACACAAGGATGAGAAAAACTCAGTTTCTACAATCATAATTAAGCCAAGGGGGGTATTTCACACATTGACGAAACAAACATTCTGTGTGAAAGTTATTATTCAAGGAGAAGAAGAACATGAGAGGAGAGAGATCTTCAGATCTTGGATTGTCTTGCAATCTTGAACCACTCGGTGTGGAATGATCCTTCCACATCAGTCCTCTCATATGTATGAGCACCAAAGTAATCCCTCTGTGCCTGGACAAGATTTGCTGGCAATCTCTCTCTCCTGTAAGAATCAAAGTAGGCGAGACTCGCAGACATTCCCGGCGTGCTAATACCCGAGTTGATAGCTAAGCAAACGACTCTTCTCCAAGCAGACTGTCTCTCGATGATCTCTTTCGCAAACTCAGGATCCACCAATAGGTTAGCCAGGTCTGCGTTCCTGTCATAAGCTTGCTTGATCCTGTCTAAGAAGATAGCTCTGATGATGCAGCCTCCTTTCCAGATTCTAGCTAACTCACCTAGCTTCAACCCCCACCCTTTTTCCATGCTCTTGGCACGGATCAGGTTCATGCCTTGTGCGTAACTGCAGATTTTGGATGCGTAAAGAGCCTTCCTCACGTCATCGATGAGCTGTTTCTTGTCAACAGTTTGATCGGTCAAGATATCACCAAACCCACCTGCCTTGAAGACTTTAGCTGCTTGCACACGTTCATCCTTTAGCCCGCTGAGGAACCTCGCATCAAGAGAGGATTCAATGGTGGGAGCAGGGACAGATAGCTCAGCAGCTTGCTGCACAGTCCATTTTCCGGTACCTTTCATGCCGGTTTTGTCCAAAACCTTGTCAACCAAATGCCCATCTCCCTTATCGTCCTTGATCCCGAAAATGTCTGCTGTGATCTCTACCAAGAAACTCTCAAGCTCACCTTTGTTCCAGTCAGTGAAGACACTGTGAAGCTCTTCGTTCGATAATTTACCAACAGATTTCAGGACGTCATAAGCTTCTGCGATCAGCTGCATATCACCGTACTCTATCCCATTGTGGACCATTTTGACAAAGTTTCCAGACCCGCCCTTACCAATGTAAGTCACGCAGGGACCGCTGTCCCTAACCTGAGCTGCAACCTTGAGAACAATGTCTTCGATATTCTTGTAGGCTTCATAAGAGCCTCCAGGCATCATAGATGGGCCGTTACGAGCACCTTCTTCACCACCAGAAACTCCCATTCCAAGGTAGAGGAAACCGTTCTCGGCCACGGCTTTTTCTCTCCTCTCAGTGTTCTCATACCATTCATTACCACCATCCACAATGCAATCACCCTTCTCCAAATAAGCAGAGAGGGTCTTGATGGTCTGGTCGACAGGAGCACCAGCCTTAACAAGCATGATGATAACACGTGGCTTCTGAATGGATTTGACAAAAGACTCTGGGTCGTGGAAGCCATAAAGCGGAAGGTTGCCTTCCTTTTTGGCACGTTCGACGGTCTCATCAACTTTGGAAGTAGTTCTGTTGTAAACAGAGATTGGGAAGCCTTTCTCAGCAATGTTGAGAGCTAAGTTCTGACCCATCACAGCCAGTCCAGCAAGACCTATTCTTGTAGGTTGACCAGCCATTTTTTTTTTTTTTAGTTTTCTTCCCTCTGCCAAAAAAAAAAAAACTTCTCTTACAAATCTCAAATCAAAGAGAAGCTAAACACTTTAGACCAAAGAGGTGATGTATATAAAACAGACAACAGCTTCATTGCTTGATCGATCTATAATATAAACCCAAAGATTTAAAGCAGGAATATAAGATCTCCAAGATCTTAGAACACAGGAATCAATAAACCAGCATGAAAAATCTCATTTTTGTAACGAAAATAGCATACACTGAGAATCGATTAGCTTTAGACCCAAAATAGCGATCTAAAGAACATGATAACAATGAGAATTTGCAATGAAAGTACTAGATCACGACACACAAATTTCTGGATCACTTTTTCCCGAAATTTCGGTAACACATCAATTATATCGAAAAGCGATTGGAAGAATCAGATTGCAAATCAAAAATATGATTGGGAAAACGAGAGACAGAGTGTGATCGGAGAAACAAACCTGCTTTGCTTTCTCCTGAGATGGAGTTTTGAGATTTGTCCAATACAAATTATAATATGAGGAAAAGATCTTAAGATTGGAGGAGATTATTAGTGATGTTTTTTGTTATGTCTCAGATATATAGCAAATGAACGATCTGATTCGCACCACCACTAATAATTATAATTTTTTTTATTCCCTTTCTTGTTTTAAAGTATTGTCAAAATTGGCCACTCTGCGTTAGGTGAGAAAAGGGTTGGGTTGGTGGTGGTAGTCGTTCGTATTCTATTGGATCTTCACATGTACATAAAGTTTATGAAATGGTGTTTTATAGAGTTCTACATACGCTTTTAGTTCATATTCATATACAGTATTGTACTTTGTTCATAAATTCAATTCTTTTTTTTTTTTTGTGTGCCAAGTATTGCACATGACATTCTAAACCGTGTTTTGGCATAAGTTGAAACACTGTTTCTTAACACTGTTTCTTTCAGAAGAATATTTCACTCCAACAAAATCCTAATTCATCACCAACAACCGCCAAGTTTGAGCCTAATACACTTGTACGTTCAGACTCATATCTGTATATTATTATGAGAGCATTCTAGAAAGGGAAGAATAATCCTTTAGGACACATTTGAGTTTCTTGATGATTGTTTCTTAGGCCGACAAGTATGAAAGAAAGACAACAAAGACAGACATTGTAGTTTGGAGAACATATTGCTGTGATGAGTTTACATAATTTATAAATAAAGACCAAAACTATGACAGAAATAACAAGCAAAATACTTTGTAACCCCTATATAAAGATAAACGTATCAGTTAAAGAATTGCCCAGGAAGACAGAAACAAATCGATCCAAGGTTACCTCTTCTCCGATTTTTTGCCTCTTTCGGGTTTGGTTTTTTTTTTTTTTATCATCCCTCTCTTTAGAGACCAAAATTGCACATCTGCACAAACTCCATTTCGTTATCGACATATTTCGTCCAGAGAGACTTGTATTGGTTCATTGCAATGTCAAGCCATGGTTTCATGTTTCCATTGTAATGGATCACTGCTGCATTTCTGATCTCGTCCATGCTCACTCCCGGGTTGTATCCTAACCCAAGCACATGCCAAGATTTGTCCAGTGATTTCGTCTTTGAATAGAATGTGATCAATCCCGGGGGGAGAGTGCCCAATTTCCAAAGAGTTCTGTCTTCATTCTGCTCAGCAAAAACAGAATCAACAGAATGTAAGCACATCAACAGCATTGATATGTCTAAGTTACTAAGAAAGAGTTATACATTATACCACTAAGCATGATGGACTTACCAAGTTCTGCCAGTAATGGTATTGATCAGTGCATTTCTCGCGCCTCCAGGCATTGAGATCAAATATATTCATTCCAAAGGCCCAAGCACAAGCACTGGGGCTAAAGCTCTCTTTGATCAAAGGATGAGTGAAGTTTAAGTATTGACCATATCGATGGAAAGAGCCAAAGCATGTCTCAACAGCTCCATTCACCTTGCCATCCAAGTTGATTTTCCATAAACCAGTCACGTCTTTCTGCACCACAACATCATCGTCCAAGAACAAAATCTTATTCAGCTTGGGATACATCTCTGGTAAGTAAAATCTGAGATGGTTCAACATTGAGAGATATTTCGGGTTCTTGAACTTGAGGTTATGGGAATCTTTAGTTGCGTTCTCAGCTTGATTCTCGAAGTAAAACTTCTGCAACTTTGCAGACTCGAGCTGCCTCAAGACCGGTGCATATGAAGAGTTCAAGAACTTGAAATCCTCCACGGATTTGATCTCAATATGGGCACCACGGTCCAAAGGGCGCATCTTAAACCAGACCTTCATGGCTGCAAGATTCATTCGGTCGGTGACCACATGGAAGACATGCTTCCATGGCTCCTCGGCATTCATCACAACCGATCTCACGACAACTGAGACAGCAATCACATTGTCAGAGAAAACGGCATAGTGGTAAAGAGTTGGATCCTCTGCAGCTGGGTCAGGTGAAGCATCCTTGTACTTCTCAGGATTTGAGATCCTCTCACCTACAAGCCTCATGGCCAAACAATGAAGACTTTTAGGGACCGACTTGGCTGAAATCAAGCTTGCAACAGCACCGTTTTTCTTAGCTTTGGTCAACTGTTCTTGGACAGCAAAGATTGTATCTTTCAACTTCTGGATTTTAAGCTGAGTATCATAACTCTCTTTAGACTCAACGATCATCATCCTGGCTGTCTTCACCTTATCTTTAACTTCTTTCTCAAGCTGCCTAAACGTATCCTCCTCAAGAGCATTGCCGGTGTCAGACACAGCAGATTTCAAACCAGGTTTTGATTGTAAATCCGAGAAGTTGATAGCCAAATCTTCAAACAGCTTAAGCTGCTTGGAAGCATCAAGCTTAAGCTTCCTGGCGTAAGCAGCATATGCATTCACAAGTGTGAGATGATCAGTGGCTTGCTTGTGTATCAGATCCAACCTTGTTTTCAATGGATCCGATTGTAAAGCCAAAAACGTCCTCTGCATATATGCGTTTCCCATACTCGGCAATGTCTAAACCACACCACAAACAAAAATATCGAAGCTCAGATATAATATTCAAAGAAATTATCACCGATTCATTCATTTCTAATTTTGTTTGATTGAATTGCAAATCGATAAAAGCATAACCCAAGAGAATTAAAGGAGCTCAGAGATTGGAGATGCGTACATGATCTTGATGAGGTTGATGACGAGAAGAGTTAAGAACGACGGAGAAAGTGGCGAGGAAGAGGAAAGAGAACAAAGCGGAGATAAAGATCCGGTAAGAGAAGAAACTACGAAGTCCGGCAGACTGGCCGGATCCGACACCGCCTCGGCCTCCACGGAAGGCCACCGCCATTTCTACCGATACACTTCAACTTTACAGGTCGAGATCGGGAATTTTTCGATTCGATTCGTCGGTGAGGTACTTGCTTGTCCCAGAGAGACAGATGACTGAGTTAACCTCTGGAGTGTGACGGATAGATCTCAAACATTTAGTGAAGAAAACACGTTAATAAATTTAATCATATAAAAATAATTACAAAATATTTATTAGTGCACTGCTAACTAACTTACAAAATATTATGTAATGGAGATTGGAGAGGATGGTGACGACTGACGAGTCAGGGAGACCAAAGGCTTTCCGCGTCGGTGCGATCAATTGCCAAATCTAAAACTTTTTTTCATTTTTTTTTTTTCACATTCACACCTTTTGTTTCGTTTATTTTTATGTCTCACCCCCGTTAATTTATTCTCTCTTTTGCTTCTCATATGGGCTTTAAAATATAACAGGCTGATATTTGGGCCATCTGGGGCCATATTTCAATTAAACGACTAAACGGCACGTAGTTCTCAATTAAAACATCACGATATTCGGTATTTTCCCCGAGAAAGACGACAACTTGTAACAAGAGTATTGGAACCTTGGTTTGCAAAGCTCGTAGATGGTGTTTCAACATTTCCCGGGATGACAGGCGACCATAGACAGTCTTTGATTTCTTCTTTAAAACTCAGCGAACTTGATCGGGTAAAACAAAAAAAGATACAATCATATCAGACATATATAGCATAACATACCAGTCCTGTGATAAGACTTTATATTACTTTTACAAACCTTATAGAATCTGTAAGATACTATATGGAGTCCTGCAACAATACAAACATAAGTTTCACTGAGAAAACAAGTAGCATCGCAGAGGTCTATAATCAAATCCATTACATACGGGTAACCTATAGTACTGATCTATCCAGATCATCCAAAAACTTGCATAAGAATCGTCAATGGGTAACAACTATGAAGAATATTAACTTCACAAACACTTGCAAGATTTATGGGTTCCAAGTTTAAACATGGTTTATTTCACAAAACAGGAATATTTACATTTACAACATGAACATTATCACATCCACGGCAAGTGCAGCTTACTATAAAAGATAGTGGTTTCAGGATTTGCCTCTGAAACGTGGCTATTAACATGGACAACAGAGACTTCAAATTCATTTAACTATATCTATAGATACCCGGTAGATTCCTTGCCAAACTGGTATCACTTCTTTGTGAGCTCTTATGCGTTTCATACTCAAGATCATCAGTAGGCAGCTCATACCGACAAACAGGGCAAGTATTCCTTATCCCCAACCAAGGCATAATACACTCTCCATGATAGAAATGCTTACAAGGAAGCCTCCTTACTTTCTCCTCCACTACCATTTCATCTTTACATATCGCACAAACCACGTTCCCTTTGTTCAATTCCTCCACTGTGAGTTCCACAACTGGAAGATCCTCAGTTACACTTTTGGCTGCTGGAGGATTTCCTTTGATTCCAGTCTCGTTATCAAACATTTGCCCAAGAATAGCATCAGCATCATAGTGTCCACTTTGATTTTCATCAAATTCATCCAAACTAGCTAGATAAAGGTAATAATTCGGATCGATATCATCAGTGTTTATCATGATTCCTTCTGCTTGTTCGATATAATTAACAACATTGTTAACAGTTAACAAAACCTCCCAATCCAGTTCATGCTCTTCTTCATCATCCCTTGAGAGTGAAGACAATTCATCTTCACCTTCTTCTTCTTCTTCTTCAGGTCTACCAAAAGCCCTAACCGTCCAATTAATTGCGTTCTGCACCTCCTCCCATTCTTCATCAGCCAACATGGTTTCCTCTCCGAAGACGCTATCCCATATAGGAGGGAGACCCGTACCAACCTCGACCCGATCCGAATCATTTGCTCTATTCCCGCTATCTTCAGAGGTATAACCAAACACGTCATCTTCAAAGTCGGAATCCGAATCGATCCCGGTCACTCGAAGCCCTTGCTCACCTGAATCACCCGGTTGCTGATCCGACCCGGATCCAGATACACATCTAGTTCCCAAAACTATCTCATCTTCGTCTTCCTTGGGGTCATAAAAGCCCCAAATATTGAAATCACCGGGGGACAGCCCTTCCGATTCCAAGTACTCAGCCGCGTCAACCTCGGACGAATCTTGATCGAAGAAATCGATGGGACATATGTACGGATCGGGTTCTGAATCCGAGTAAGAACCTGATCCAGAATCTGAAATTGGTCCTGAGAAAGGGAAATAAGGATTGCAATCGATGTCCCTGTTGTCGAACGGAGAGTAGGAAACGAGCAAGCTAGTGGCCTCCGGTATAAAAATCGGGTGGTCTACGACTACACCGTCGCCTTCCGCCTGTTCTTCAAGGTTGATTGCGTGACCGGGCTTCGTCGACGCCATTGTTTTGTTTCAGAGAAAAATGTAAAAGAAAAAAAAAAAGGAAAAAGGAAATTTCAGAGGGAAAATCGTATGCATTCGTACACAAAGGATATAATATTATGATGATGTGTATATGTCAGATAAGACGAAGTGTTGACGTAATAAAAAGGTTAACGCCGCTGCCGGGGATCGAACCCGGGTCACCCGCGTGACAGGCGGGAATACTTACCACTATACTACAACGACTTTGTTGACTTTACGACGACTCTTAGCGTACATTCAGCCGTTTATTAAACCGGTTGAGTTACAGCTCATTGATATTCGATTTCAGTCGGTTTACATATTTTTAAAACCGAGTAAACCGAACCGAATCAGTTGTAATCGTTTCAATCCCGCCATAGATACCACGGGGCTGAGGTTCAATTCATTATGACTCATGGCGGAGAATCTCAGATTGTTGCATATGACCAGAGCAGTGGTTTCATTCAATCGATGTCTGACAGATAAAATTTCGTACCGAAGAGTTCCAGTCTTCTCTTACTTTACGGATTTTGTGAATCAAGTGAACGCAACTAGCACGACCAACTTTTCGTTTGTTTTCAAGGAATGTGCCAAGCAAGGAGCGCTAGAGCTGGGAAAGCAAACTCATGCTCATATGATACTATCTGGTTTTCGTCCCACTACATTCGTACTGAACTGTTTGATTCAGGTTTATACAAATTCTAGAGATTTCATGTCTGCTTCTATGGTGTTCGACAGAATGCCGCTTAGAGATGTTGTTTCGTGGAACAAAATGATTAATGGTTACGCCAAGAGTAATGACATGGCTAAAGCGAGTTCTTTCTTCGATAAGATGCCTGTGAGAGATGTTGTGTCGTGGAACTCAATGCTTTCTGGATATCTGCTGAACGGTGAGAGTTTGAAATCTATTGATATTTTCCTTGACATGGGGAGAGCAGGTATGGAGTTTGACGGTAGAACTTTTGCAATCATCCTTAAAGTGTGTTCCTATTTAGAGGAAACCAGTTTAGGAATGCAGATTCATGGGATTATTGTTCAAGTGGGTTGTGATACTGATGTGGTAGCTGCAAGTGCATTGTTGGATATGTATGCAAAAGGCAAGAGATTTGACGAGTCTCTTAGACTGTTTCAAGGTATTCCAGACAAGAACTCTGTCTCCTGGAGTGCTATAATCGCCGGTTGTGTTCAGAATAACTTGTTGCCCCTTGCTTTCAAGTTTTTCAAGGAGATGCAAAAGGTAAATGCTGGAGTGAGCCAGTCAATTTACGCTAGCGTCTTAAGGTCATGTGCTGCCTTATCCGAATTGAGATTAGGCTGTCAATTACATGCTCATGCCTTAAAGTCAGATTTTGCAGCAGATGGTATAGTGAGAACGGCCACATTGGATATGTATGCAAAGTGTGATAATATGCAAGATGCTCAAATTTTGTTTGACAAGTCAGAAAATCTTAATAGACAATCTTATAACGCAATGATTACTGGTTATTCACAGGAAGAACATGGTTTCAAAGCTCTAAGGTTGTTTCACGGACTAATGTCATCGGGTCTTGGTTTTGACGAAATAAGTTTATCAGGAGTGTTCAGGGCTTGTGCCTTAGTGAAAGGTCTTTCAGAGGGGCTTCAGCTTTATGGTTTGGCAATAAAAAGCAACTTATCGCTAGATGTTTGCGTTGCAAATGCTGCTATTGACATGTATGGGAAATGTCAAGCTCTGGCTGAAGCCTTTTGTGTATTTGATGAGATGGGAAGAAGAGATGCTGTGTCTTGGAATGCGATTATAGCAGCACATGAGCAAAACGGAAAAGGATTTGAAACGCTTTCTCTTTTTGTCTCGATGCTCCGTTCTAGGATTGAACCTGATGAGTTTACCTATGGAAGCGTATTAAAAGCTTGTGCTGGTAGTTCTTTGGGTTATGGAATGGAAATTCATTCCAGCATTGTCAAATCAGGAATGACTTCAAATTCCTCTGTTGGATGCTCTCTGATCGATATGTATTCGAAGTGTGGAATGATAGAAGAGGCTGAGAAGATACATCAGCGATTTTTTCTACCAGCTTATGTGTCGGGAACAATGGAAGAGCTTGAAAAGATGCACAATAAGAGACTGCAGGAAATGTGTGTCTCATGGAATTCAATAATTTCCGGATATGTAATGAAGGAACAAAGCGAGGATGCTCAGATGCTTTTTACCCGGATGATGGATATGGGTATAACTCCTGACAAATTTACTTATGCAACGGTTCTTGATACCTGTGCGAATCTAGCTTCCACTGGATTAGGTAAACAGATTCATGCTCACGTCATCAAGAAAGAATTGCAATCTGATGTGTATATCTGCAGCACCCTCGTTGACATGTACTCGAAATGTGGAGATCTCCATGATTCAAGATTGATGTTTGAGAAGGCGATGAGAAGAGATTTTGTGACCTGGAACGCCATGATTTGCGGGTATGCACATCATGGAAAAGGAGAGGAAGCTATACAACTGTTTGAGAGAATGATACTAGAAAACCTCAAACCAAATCACGTAACTTTCATATCGATACTCCGAGCTTGTGCTCATATGGGTCTAATCGACAAAGGACTCAAGTACTTCTACATGATGAAGAGAGACTATGGCTTGGATCCTCAGCTACCTCATTACTCGAACATGGTAGATATCTTAGGAAAATCTGGAAAAGTCAAGAGAGCATTAGAGCTTATTAGGGAGATGCCATACGAAGCAGACGATGTTATATGGAGAACCTTGTTAGGAGTCTGCACGATACATAGAAACAATGTAGAGATTGCAGAAGAAGCAACTGCTGCTCTGTTGAGATTGGATCCACAAGACTCTTCAGCATATACTCTTCTATCAAATGTATACGCAGATGCAGGAATGTGGGAAAAGGTCTCAGATTTGAGAAGAAGTATGAGAGGCTTTAAGCTTAAGAAGGAGCCTGGTTGCAGTTGGGTTGAGCTCAAAGATGAGCTTCATGTGTTTCTCGTTGGAGATAAGGCTCACCCGAGATGGGAAGAGATCTATGACGAGCTTGGTTTGGTTTATAGTGAAATGAAACCGTTTTGTGATTATTCTTTGGTGCCTGAGGTTGAAGGAAAAGAACAGAACAACTGGTGCTATTGGTAAATGTGTTTACTCTGGCAGTGATGTCGGTGCATTTACTTTAGTAATTTTTTCGCATAAATGTGTACAATGTATAGCTTTGTAATTTTGTACCATATAACTATGATATTGGCATATTGCTACGTTATTGACATTCTCAAAAGGGGTTAACTAGGGTTTAAGAAAATTACTTTGATCTATATTTAGTATTAATCCTAAGATAAAATCACTAGGAAAAATTATAAATGAGGAAACTAATAAGCTCACAAGTTCACAACAAAAAGAATCAGAAAAATGGGTAACAACGCCTAAGTAATATCAAAAATGGTTAAACAGATATAACAAAGTTCTTCATGAAGAGGCAACTCTTCTTGTAGACAAAACGTGATCTCTTGTGTAAGCATTTAGTGATTTGTCTTATGATGATGAAGAAATATCCTCAGTTGTTGTCTTCTGGCGTTTCAGATCAACCTTGTCTTTGAGGTTATCTTCTTGCTCTGCTTCTTCATCTTCTTCTTTAAGTTCTTCATGGTGTTGATTAAGATGACCATTAACTGCTTCATGACCAATCAGCGAAACATGTTTGCTAGTGATTTGGCGTCCAGCCCTAAGCTTTGGACCCCAATGTTTCTCTGGATTTGGCAGAAAACGAGCTATTTTCTTCGCCTGCGCCTTGCTCAACGAACCAATGTGACGCGAAAAATCAACCTGTCCAAACACAAGACGGTATCGAAAATCAGATTCAGGTTTGGAACAGTATTTAGATTCAAACAATTGAGAAAAAAGACGAGAAAAATACCTGATGTGATGGTTCTTTAGACAAAATTATGCTTCCGGGGTGTTCAGGGGATTGTGCCTTTATAGGATGATTCTTTACCTGCAACAAAACAGCATCAACCAAATAAATAAAAAAACCATCAAAAACAAGATTAGGTAAATTGAAATAAGGTCAAATCATGAATCATCAACTTAGTTTACCCAGCAGCGCATAATGTCCCAGATAATCTCCATAGGAGCATCAGTTTTCATGCCAAGCGGATTCACATGAGTCCCCGAGATTCTGTAATTAGCATTAATAACCGCTGATCGAAACATAGCAGCTGATGGTGAAATGCATTTTAGAGTCGCACAAAGATTATGCAGACTCAAAAACAGGGGAACATCAAGCAATTCCTGAAGAAAAAGATAGAAAGATAAAAATCAATATTAAAATGGGTTCTTCAGAAAACTTAACACCAAAAAAGAATCCAGCAACTTACCTCGGAGACTGTAGTAAGTACAGCAGAGATCCTGTCATAAGCAGGATATCTGTCTTTCATGGATTGCACACTGCTTAAAATCGAAGTCACCCATTCTGGATCATGAATTGGAGCAGACCATATTGGTCCACCCATGTTGTATTTCTTCCCACAGTGGCTGCAATCCTGCTGCACAACCGGACCAATTGCTGGTAGATACCTCACACTGTTGTTCTGCCCAAAAAACAAATGATGAAAAAATATTTAAATACGGTCTTAGGATAGAATTTAAACTACTTTGGAAGTGGCCTCACATATACTAGTTCCGAGAGTATTATAAAATGGTGGGAACTATGACATGCACTATTGACACACATAGAACCATAACAAGAATCATTGGCTATAGTCCAAGTTTCTATCATCTTAGGAGATGCATTGCATAGAAAAGAGAATGTGTGAATTTTTTTACAGGTGCATATACCTTAGGGAGGGATCTTCCGACAGGTTGAAGATGAAATGAATCACAGCCAATGCATTGATAAACGTAAGAAAGCTTCAATGGAGTGTTCTTCATTGCACTTGCCGAGCTGAAAATTTCATTAAGCTTTGAGGTTTCAGTGGATCAAAAACAAAACAAAAAAAAATTTCATAATCTGTATTGCTGAGATGTTACATGTTTTGATTAAACAAGGAAAACTCACGTGTAAACGCGGACAAAAACACGAACATAGAAATCCATTTGCACAGATAGCACCGGAACAATATACCGCTTGTAGCGGTTTGCATGGCTCTACATCAAATCATAACCACAAGGTGAAAAGGAACATAAGAAAACAATCTGAAACTGAGAGAATTGGCGGTAATGACAGAAAAAATGATTATTTAGTAAAACTGGATTTGGCTAAGATAAACAGACCTCGATGCTGGCAAGAAGGATCCGCAAAGCCATCTCATGACAATACTTTCCTCTCAACGGGTAAGAACCATATCTGATATATTAAGGATTTAAGTATCGGTTTAGCCAAAGGCATCATCTGTACTTGTTTAAAACTTAAAAGAAAGGTGTGAACGGATAAAAACTCACTTGGAATAGCAAACTTCACCATTACCACCACATAACACTGCCATGTCAGTTGCTGTACACATTAGCAATCCACCATCCGTAACCGATTGAATAGCCGGGTCAAGGAAAATAGACGGTGATCCATATGGATCAAGATCAACCTAAGAACATTAATAGCGAGAATTACTTTAACAGAAGCAACTCTATATGCAAATGATACAATATTGTGAATATATTAATGGTTACCACATCAAATTCTTTAGGGTGGGTAAGCATATGGACACGAGCATCGGTATGATGTGACTCCACCTTTGAAATAGCAACGGAGCCATTGAACTTTATGTTTCTCTGGCAAGCTTCCACGGATGCTATTAAAAGAAATAGGAACAACATTAGGCATTGAAATAGGAGAGCTACGAGAAAAAAAATATATCTATACAGGAATGAAGGAAAAATTTACCAAGGTCATTATCTAATGCCACAACCTGACCAATTCCTTCTATTTCTCGCGCATATCTTAGAGCCCGTAACCCAGAAGCTGACAAAGCCTGAAATTTTAAGTATGCAACAAAAAAGAAAGTTAAGTTATTTAACTGCAAGATCACAATAAGCTATGAAACAAGAGGGCGAGTAAAAGAATTAGGAGAACCTCAAGCACTTTTGGTGGCTTGGCTTCTCTTCGTGCAAATCCTTCTGTTGTCTTAGCAGGATCTATAGATGCAGAGCTTGGTCCATCCTCAGATGCTACTTTGTGTTCACCATTATTCCTACCGTTCTCACTAGGAGTTTCATCCTTGGAAGCAACAGAAGAATCCTTGTCGTTCACTTTGGAAGCTGGTCTAGCTCTTTTAGATGGCTTACCCTCATGCTCTTGCTTGCGTTTGGATATAAATTCCCTTAGGACAGCAATAGACATGTCTCTATTGTTCACCTAATCAGTCAATATAGACATAAAGCAAAGAGTTCAGGTTCACTCTTAGATTTCACGGTACTTCAAACAGGCATACATCATTGACTAAACCATGAATCAACTACTTACTATGAAACTGACTAATAATCATAAAAATCCAAACTTTAAACAGTAATTGAGAGATTCCTAGATTAAATAAAAAAAAGGTAAAGAAATTCTAGTTCCAGAACAAGGGATCAGCTAACTGATTTTGAATCAATGTTCAGTGTATCTTACCAAAGCTACAACATGTGGAGAAAAATCAAAGCAGCCAATTCAGATAACACATATATATATATATATATATATATATGTCAGCTTCAAACTTAAAGAAACACACAAAATTTTGATAAAGAAGAGAAATTTGGGAACCTGAGCTTTATTGAAGAAGACTTGATTCTTCTTGTGCATGAGAATCTCAGCTTCTCCTTCCTTAACAACAGTATAATCATTCAGATCCGTTTCCATTGCTTCGTCTTCTTTAAGTCTTTCTCTCTCTCTTTCACAAATTCACACACCACCAATATCGAGTTATGTAAACTCAATGACAAAGCACAAATACGTATTGAAATATAAATCCTATCCGCTTCGTTTCCAAAGTGAAAGCTGAGAGAGATTGATTGGAATTGGAAGGAGAAGAAGGATGAACTTAAACTTCAAATTTAAAACCCTACTCCGGATTCCGGACATACAACACTATTTGCCTTTTTTCTTTTTCTTTTTTTCCTTTCCTTTAAAATTTGTTTAGAGATTTCCTTAATCTGTTTTTCAGTTACTTTTCTGATTGGATTTGGACATAACTGAACAAAATGAAGATAGTGGGCATGAATGTGTATATAAATAAAAAGTCAAGTATGTATTTTAGACCAAAAGTAAATATAAGGGTGTGAATGTAAGAAAATCAAAAAGTACAGGGATGCGAGACTAAGTATAAAATTAGGGGTTTGAATATAAAAAAATGGCCCATGCAGGTTTCGAACCTGCGACCTTCGCGTTATTAGCACGACGCTCTAACCAACTGAGCTAATGGGCCATTTGCGACTATTTATTTATGCTGTTTTAATATCTATTAAGCTCCATGTGCGTACAAGTAGATTTTAGAGTCTTAATTTCTTTCCATTCTCAGAAAAGTCATCTAGAAGAAAAGATGTTGTTGATTTCATTCATATTTGGAGGTTATGTTGCATATAAAAAAACCTACCAAGGGTTTGCTCACTAGTTGTTTGAATGATTTTTAAAATAGATTTTGTTGAGATATAGGAAACCTATATATATTATATGTATGGTAGGTAAGATACCAGCTTATAAGCCTCACTATATACAGTGTGACAACATGTTTCTTCTACTTTGGAGATTTTGGGTTGATCATATCAAAACCATGTGACACATGAAAATGACGATCGATGTTTTTTTTTTGCTATTGAAAACATTCCCAAATGGTAAGTTTGCTCTTTGCATTCGTGTTGCACTTTCTGCTATCAAATCATACTTCTTGACAAGTATTAAAATTCCTAAATGAGTGAGACTAGACTTTAGTAGTGTCGATCTCGCCAAAGATTTAGATTTGAATCATTCAAAAAAAAAAATTATAAGGAAGACAAGAGATAATAATCCAAAGTTAACAAGAATAGTGTATTAGTAAATCAATAGGGGTAAAATATAATAAAAGGTAAAAAAAAAAAAAAAAAAACTTTTAACAGAGGGACCGGACAAGACACTGTTAGAAAGGTGACTCCTTTGAGGCCACGCCTGCCACAAAAGTCAAAGCTTACTCACTATTCAATCATATGTTGACACGTGTCCTTCACCCACTTGTGTTTTTATTGATTTTTCCGTTTACTTACGTCTTTTTGCTGTCTGTAAAAAAAAAAACAATGTGTACGGACATTTCCCCTACGTCACCTGAAGATAAAGATCTTTGCTGGTAGATTCTTTGTCCGAAGGAGAAATTAAGATTTTGTATGGAAGGGTAGATTAAAGGCAGATTAAAAGCAGATAATACACATATTGGGAGAACTGATATTTTTCCTCCATTCACACAAAATTAATATAATGGCAGTTCAAAAAAGGAAATATTATTAAAAAATAATTGATCTGTTGGCAGATCAAAAATAAGAAGGATATTTGTACTGCACTATGAACAGTAAAAAAGCTGGAGATTTGGAGTGTTTTTAAATGAACTGCTTTTTTAATAAAAAATTAATAAAACTTGATCTGCATTTAATATGCCATATCTGTTTAATCTGCTTTTGTTCTGCTGGGTATATTTGAACTGCTTGATCTGCTCTGACATATTTATTATCTCCATTCAAAACCAAAATCTACGATTTAGTTTACTAAGATTTCTACAAAATCGTCGATTTAGTTTACTTACAATCGTATACATTTGCAACAAATCTTCAGATAAACACATTCCATAAGTCCATGTATAGTTAAATTTTAATTGTCCAGAACATTAATTTTGATCGAGTATGAAAAATATAATAAGTAAATACCGTACCGTAACTAAAACCTAAACCTAAAAAAACAAAACAATTACAGTAATTTTGTTTTCTGCCCAAGACTAATTTTACCCTTGTTGACCCAAGAAAACATATATTACCCTTCTTGGCGCCTCACCTACAAGACTTTCATTAATTCCCAATACTCTTGCAAGCAATGCCCCAAAAATAGAAAAAGATTGGAGACATACTAATTAAATCCACCTTTAAGTTTAATAAAGAGTAATCAACTAAGTATATATAAAAAAAAAAAATTGTACAGTATGTATATGTGGTGTGTATTATCTCCTCCCATGTTCTCTCCCAATTAAACAATTCATGGAGGAAAAAGTATCGTGAAATGGCCTTTGCTTAAAGGAAACCAAATCAAACCTAGAAGAAACAAAACACACACAAATTTTAACCATTTAAGTTAGGAAGAATAAGGAAAATGCATAATAAAACTGAGGGTATAAATTTCTTAAACAAACCCAAAAAATAATGCATAAAGAATGGGTTTTTTTTGACAAAACTTAAACGTTGTCCAATAGATAGATAGATAGATAGATAGATAGGGAACTATGAAGGAAGCAAATAGAAGAGCGACACGTACATATGTCCATTTTAAGGTAGGAGAAGCTTTTCTGCGACTTGTGAAGTAGAAAATGATGATACCTGCTTTCGTTTCTTTTATCTTCTCTTAGATACCCACCACCAATACATATATATATCATGTAATGTATGTATGTGTTCCAAGCTTTACTTTTCTTTTTCCTATCATGTCAATTCTCATCTCCCACCCAGTTGGACATAACCTTATATTCAAAGCCACTGCACTGCACTGCTGTTGTTTGTACCATAGTACAATATTACATTTCTAAGTCATTCAAATTCCAAAACTTGTAGACTTTATTACAAAGGAAGTAGCAAATTTTCGTATGTACGTGTACGTTGTGTAGAGTTACACCATCTATAATATATAAGCACAAAATCTATTGAGATGAAGATTTAATTCTAGCCTTATTAGTGTGTGGAACTTGAGCTATAATGGATGAGTTTTCTGACTTTACAATAAGGCTGTTAAGTTTCACATATATATACACTAGTGCAATACTTTTACGCTTATATATGAATTAATATGGAATAAAACAAACATTAATTGGAAGGTTTTAAAACGTACGTTGTCATCATTCTATATTTTAATTCAACCACTTAATAAAGAAAAGAAAACCACAAAGCTAGTATGAATTTAGAATTTGAGCTCGATGATTTATTCAGTTTTTTCTTAGTAATTACTTAGGGAATGTATGTATACGTAGACATGAAATATGTAAATCAATAAAACATTAAAACTTGAATATTTCTTAATTTGTTTCAAAACAATGACGTCTGAGTGACACGCGCATGGAAGAGAGCTGTGAGGATGTTTTGTTTTTTTTTTGCTACTATAGGAGAGAGAGAAAGAGTAAAGAAGTAGAGAGAGAGAGAGAGTGTGTGAATGAAAACACACCAAACAAACCCTAATGATCTCTCACCCTCACAAATTTTCTTATCTCTTTGATAGGCTTTTATAGATTCACAAAAACTTTTCTTCAGATTCACAATCTCATCACAACCCTTCAAAAAAAAAAAAAAAGATCTAAAGAATAAACAAGAGCTAGTAGCCCTTTTATCAAATCAAAACCAAAACCAGCTGCCTGATCAGAAAGCTAAAGTTTCCTCTTTTATTTTCTCTCTATATAGATATCCCTCATCATCTTCTTTTCCTAGCTTGTTCTTGAAAATAAAAGAAAAATAAAAAACTAGGGTTTACTTCTCCAAAAGATAAGATCTTTCGCCAGATAAAAAGTCAGTCATGTTTGTGTGTGTCTGTATATAGACAAAACATTGCATACCCTAATAAGGTCACACATATATTAGCTACAAATTTATAAATAAATTAGGGGATTTTTCTTTTCTTTTTTTTGTGTGTTTGAAAAAATGGGAAGAGGAAGAGTAGAGCTGAAGAGGATAGAGAACAAAATCAACAGACAAGTGACGTTTGCTAAGCGTAGGAACGGTCTGTTGAAAAAAGCTTATGAGCTTTCTGTTCTCTGCGATGCTGAGGTCTCTCTCATCGTTTTCTCCAACCGTGGCAAGCTCTACGAGTTCTGCAGCACCTCCAAGTACTTCTTCTTTAATTTCTCTCTCAGATACATTTTATAAAACAATTGCTCTAGATCTGTGTCTAGATCTTCTTTCTGAGTACTTTTGAAGTCTTGAGAGGTTTTGTTTTGTTCTTGATTTCTTTTTAACAAACTTGATATATTTTCATTAGTTTCTAAATCTGATCTCTTAGGTTTTGATTATAGAAGGATAATATATAATTTAGTTCATATTGATTGGATTTCGAGATCTGATCTATTCTCATGTCAAAAATTGCAACTAATTGTATGTATAGAGATTCAAATTACTTTGTAGGAGAGCTAGCTAGGTAAGTGTCATATATAATTAATGATGAATAAGTAATATCATTGGCTCTACACAGATATATATGTGATTAGGACTATCAAAAGTAAATTAAAGATTCACAGTCTTCAATAAAAATAAGAAGATCCAACGTAGAATAATAAGTTTGTGGTTCCATGCATTAACCAGTCTCAACCTCATGCAGACATTTAAGCACCAAATTAATCTTATAATAACATCTTATCTTTTTATATTAATCAATCCGCCCAAGATCTTCTTTGTTCCAGTTTTTTTTTTTTGTATTAATATATATATATTTTTGAATTAAATTTAATTCTTAATTCCTGTCATCAAATGAATAGTTTCTTGATTTCTTCTTCTCCTAATTTGTGTGTTTGATCTTTCAGCATGCTTAAGACACTGGAAAGGTACCAGAAGTGCAGTTATGGCTCCATTGAAGTCAACAACAAACCTGCCAAAGAACTTGAGGTTTGATCTTTCTTCTTCTTCCTGATCAACTAATTTTGTTTGATATTAACAAAATCACTTCAAATTTTCTCAAGATTCGAAGATACATATATAAGTGTTCCAACATTATTGTCTATTTTCTTGGCATCTTTCAGAACAGCTACAGAGAGTATTTGAAGCTGAAAGGTAGATATGAAAATCTGCAGCGTCAGCAGAGGTATGTATATATATATACATTGGTTTTTATGCACATTATATAAATAAATGTTAGTGTTTGATGCATGTAAGTGTGTGTTAATGCTGCAGAAACCTACTTGGAGAGGACCTTGGACCTCTGAATTCAAAGGAGCTAGAGCAGCTTGAGCGTCAACTAGACGGCTCTCTGAAGCAAGTTCGCTGCATCAAGGTGATTTTAATATTTCAATCATTGTATATATACACAAAAAGATTCACACAAATGATCTCTCTCTCTCTCTCTCTATATATATATATATATGTGTCTGAAAATGATTGTTTATCTTTTTCTTTCTCAGACGCAGTATATGCTTGACCAGCTCTCTGATCTTCAAGGTAAAGAGCATATCTTGCTTGAAGCCAACAGAGCTTTGTCAGTGAAGGTATATGATGCTTCTCTTTCTCTCTCTGTATGAGTCTAAGTTCACAATAATCTTCAACTGCTACATGCCTAGCTCCTCTTTTGGATTATTTCTGTGAAATGGTTTCAAGAAAGTTTGAATAATGTTGTGTTTTGTTTAGCTGGAAGATATGATCGGCGTGAGACATCACCATATAGGAGGAGCATGGGAAGCCGGTGATCAACAGAATGTTGTCTACGGACATCATCAGGCTCATTCTCAGGGACTATACCAATCTCTTGAATGTGATCCCACTTTGCAAATTGGGTAAATCATACAACTTCTCTTGCCTTAACACATCAACTTAAGTGATAAACAGTTAATACAGTTTGGTTAAGCCCAACATTGTCTTTGTTTTAAAGATATTTGGTTAAAACTCGTGTTGTTTAGTCAAAGTTTTCAGCACTTTAATTTGATGTCTATAGGAGGGAAACAGGTTGTGGGCTTAGATTGTAAATTCCTAAATTAAGATGTTGTGGTGATGCAAACAGGTATGGCCATCCAGTGTGCTCGGAGCAAATGGCTGTAGCGACGCAAGGTCATAACCAACCAGGAAACGGCTACATCCCTGGCTGGATGCTATGAGTGATACTTCTTCACCCATTAAGGATCTTAAGAAAGTACTGGTGGGGTCTTGGCGCGTGAGGTCTTTGATCTTATGCATATGAATAAGAATGAATAGTAATGAATTTTGTGTTTATGTATGCACAAGACTTTGATTTGGATACATAAGTGGCTATAACCATAATAGCCTCCAATGTCTCTCCTGTTTCAGGAGATGTTTGTGCCTTTAGTAACCTTTGCTTCTATGTATGGGATTGTAATGTGTAAGAACTAAAATGTTAAGATTAACCATGTCTCATCTGGTTTAATTATTCATTCTGTTTTTTCATATTACAATATGAACAAAGACTACACTGTTAGATGCTAACCGACATAGCCTGCAACAGAGGCTAATAAACTTTCAAGTTAACAGTGAGATTCAACATTTGACAATGCCACCAAGATCCAACTTGTTTTATTTTCAATTCGAAAGAGTACAGAACAGATAATTACAACAACTGGATCTTACAGTTACAGACACAGGACAGGTAATGAAATCTGTCCTGAAAGATACAATGGTACAGAGTTCTGCTGAAGAATGGACTTTCTGGTTTACTACATTTTTCAATTGTTTAACGATACAGGATGAATTGTATTAACTTCCATCAGTACTAATTGTTCTAGAGTTTGGGGTTTGTGCTTTTTAATATACTTCTTCCCCATTAGTAAAGTCTCCATCAAGGAACTGCTCCCTGAAACACATCAAGTCACATTGTTTAACTTGGTTTCCCTCTTAAGTTTTAAAGTTTACGAGGTAACAGAGACGTTTTTCCAGAAACTTCAACTTTTCTTACCTGAGTCTTTCGCATAGGCGGGCTAAAGCTTCGGAACCCATTCTGAATGCAACATCTTGAATCTTTGAAGCATTTGAGAGGTTCACACTGTCTGCTAATTGAAATTCACACAACTCCTTCAATGAAAATGCATCAGTTAAAACAGCCGAATGACCACCTCCTGCTGCTAGCTTCCTCACTTGTCCTACGCACCTAAATGAAACACCAGAGTTCACGTTAAATTTAACTGAAAATATTACAATGTTTGCATCACAAACTGTTTTATATCTTTGCTTTGATTTAACAATATAAACTGTTTGAGCTATACCAGTCTACAGGCGATGGGTACCAAGCATATGACGATTTCTCATTTGCTGCTTGACCATAGCTATTATAACCCCATCCGCAAATGCGTCCCTCTCTCATATAAACGAGCGTGTGAGAATGTCCACAAGCAACAAGCCGGACATCAGTTGGGATGACTAAAACAGGGACATTTCGTAGAAGCATTTCGCTTCCATTAGAGACTTTAAACAAAAAAACAGATTGAGGACCAAGTCCTAGCTGTCCTGCTTGGCCACCACCCCAAGCATAAAGTGCTCCTTCCAAAGATAAAGCACAAGTGTGTACACCACCACAAGCAACTTCTTTCATTGACACACCATCAAGACCATTGACTCGTCTTGGTATTAACTCCTTATCCTCGGACTGAAGAGAAACATGCCCAAGTTGACCCATGCTTCCTAATCCCCAAGTATAACTGCAGCATAAGAGATAAGCAGTGGACACTGAATAAGATAACCAAAATAAATTAAGCGAAAGGGAAGGAGACTTGCATAGTCAGGAATCCATTTGCTTCCTCAAGCATTCCATCAGCTAGGATGTGATGAGATCAATATCTCCATCAGAAGGATTTCCTTCCCCGGACCCTTGCACAGAGAATTAGCTACCCATGCCATGTGAATAACCACAACGTTTTCAAGAAAAGGCATATAGATAACTTACACCTCGCCTGTATCAGATACAGCAGCAGTATGGTATTCCCCACATGAAACTTGCATAATCTTCACAAGCTCAGGTGCTTCATCAAGGAACTTCGCATAAGCAGTTATCACACGAGGTGCTTGTAGTCCTTCACAAGTGACTCCTCTACCAAGTTGGCCTTGTTCATTATAGCCTTATAATTTCCATGGAAGACATACAAAATCACAAAAAATATTACCAAATAAACAGGTTTTAGTGCATAACAAGATCTCCAAGCATTCTTACCCCAAGCTTGAAGAAGGCCTTCTTCTGATAAGGCCACAACATGAGCTGTCCCACAGGATACTTGGCGGATCGCCTATAATATGTGCATATATCACCAAATCACTGTTTACACTAATATGTTTCAATCATTCGATAGGTTTTTAGTACATACCGTTGTAACAGGAAATGCCCCAGAAAACAAGCGTGGTAAATTTGATCCCTGTCATGAAGAAATTTGAGAGATTATATGAATAGCACATGAGGTGGCAATTCCAGTCATGATAATGGAACCTGCAATACCTGGTTTTGGCCCCAAACCCATAGTCTACTAGTGGAAAGAGTACCGTCATTGTCACGGGGTTCTGCTATAGCTGCAGTGCAAAAAGCTCCACAAGACACAAATTTCACAAATTCTGATTGCAGCTGCTTAACCTTCTTTGGATGTTTCCTCCCAACCTCGGTTCCATCCCCAAGCTGACCATATTCATTAGCACCTGAAACAAGGACATAACCATCCCGACTTCAGGAAGTTACGGATTGCGACAGATTCAACAACAAGATCCAACCAAACAACTAACTGGTAACTACTTAGATAGATTTCTATCACATTGATTACAGAAAGAAAAGAACTTTCCATCACAAGAAGAAAGACTATCAAGCCAAAAGTCGAAATGAGCAGATTCTAGTTTATGGAGATTAAGAGACAGACCCCAAGTAAAGAGAGATCCATCTGATGCAACGGCAGCTGTATGTTCCCGACCACAAGATATATCGAGCCAACGGGAATTCGCACCAGCGGGGCAACCAAAAAGCTCAGGAGGAAGCTGTTTTGGGATACGCAAAAGCTTCTCGTGTCCCTTCCTACCAGTTTGTCCGCTTTGATTGTAACCCCAAACGTATATTGCGCTCTTTGTTGGGATACTCACAGGTGGAGCTACTTCACCAATGATTTCTCCAATATCCATATTTAGGACTCCCCTTTAAGATGAATCATACACAAAAATTGTCATCTTTTCGAAAAGACCCCAAATTTATGAAGGAACTGAACAAAACTCTGTTTTTACAGAAATGAGCAGATGCGATCACGAATCAGGCAAGTTTTTCAAATACCCATTCCTAGAGCTAATCACAAATTTGAGGGAAACAATAAATGAAGTTCTTCTATGACTAAGATGACACCACACGCAAATGCAAACTCAATTCCTGAAACTGAAAGAAAGAAAAAGCAACAATCCAGAGAGAATCTGAAACCGTACCTCAAATATCAACAATAAAAATTGGATGAATCGAAAATTCTGAAACTTGTTGTTGCGTTTGGGGCTTTGTTAATGTGTAAGAAACAGAGGTAAAGAGAGAAGCAATGAAGGTCGTTCTCGTTCGTTCATTTGCTCCCAAGAGCTCGGGGACAGAGTCGGGAGACAAAATTTCTGATATTAACACCAGAAGACCTTCACTTTATGGTATATTTACACAAAAGTCCCTAAACTTGTTGTTTTTCTTTATCTTTTCCCCACTTCATAAGACTATCACTGTATCAGTTTTTGTATTCCTTAAATTGAACACTTTATAAGGGAAATTTTAATCTATCGAACGACAATGATGTAAGAGTTTCGATGATTGGAGAGGGAATACAAACAGAGACAAATTCATGGGAGAAAATCACTTAAAGATAAAACATTGCTTCTTGTTTCATGGAAACTTAGAACTGTTGCAGAGGAACATTTTCTCCCTTTCTGCTTCATATATATTTACCATCGTAAATGAAAAATATTCACAAACCAACAAGCCAAATTTACAAATTATTCCTTGCATATTGCCTTGTCATCTTCCCCAGTTTCAGTTCAGATACAGGACTCAGATCAATGGCAGATTATCACGGTGTTTCATTGAACTCCATCACCTGCATTGCATACAAGGAAAATGGCAAACATGGGAGCTCTCCTTAAATCCGAATGAATCAGAAGAATACAACTGTTATGGATTCCGAGAAATGATTTAACTCTCTATCAGGACATTTCTACACACACACATACACTTCACTTCTTCTACCTATCAAACAACTTTACCAGTAGAAGTTATGGAAAGAAAATTTGAAAGTTGAAATGAAGCTCTTTTCTTAATCAGAATGAATCAGAACAACAAAATTGCTATAGATTCCAGGAAAATGTTAGCTTTTAATCCTCTAGACCAGGCTATTTCAAAAAGCGTATTTGCTTTGGCCGAAGTTTTCTAAAGAGAATTTAGAAAAAAGTGGTTACCTTTCCGCAGACAGGACAGTTTTCACTTCGCTCCATCCACTCATAAATGCAACTAAGGTGGAAATGGTGAGAACATTTTGTCACAATCTTTGGGTTCTCCGATGTATATTCTGCAAAAGACCAACAAGAAGATGAATACTTAAAAAAAACTCATAAAGGAAATTGCGAAAGACAACTAGGAGTGGGATTTTCACCTTCAAGACAAGTTGGACAAACATCTTCATCTTCAGACAGTATATACATGTTTTCAGAGTCTACCATTACTGATTTTGACTTTGATTTCAAAATCCTGAGACTGGATTTACTAGAGTACTCTTCTTTGGAATCTTTATCAGAAATGGTGGACTTACTGTTAGCCCATTTGCATCCTCCAGCCCCGAAAGATTCAGAATCTGCATCGCTATCACTTCTTAAAGGTTCAGCTTCATCATGGGAATGACTTGAACCCTTCTCCCGTCTTGAGATGAGTGAACGGAAATATCTAGGATCAGCATCATAAGGGAGAGGTCTTGGTGTAGAACGGAATGCTTCAGACAGAAAGTTATCGTGCGAAGAAGAGGAAGTCATCGATGCAGTAGCTTGAACCGAAGATGGGAGAGAGCGGGTTTCCCCTCTTCTGAAGACCGAGACATACTGCAACGATTAATATGGGCTCAGAAATTTAAATGAATGATCAAAGTAAAAAAAATTGTGACAAGAAGTCTACATTGTGACCATAGAAACATGAAAACTTTTGAGATATAAGAAAGTATCAATTGAAATAAGCAATGTGAAGAACGTACCAAGTTAAGGAAATTATGAGCAAGGCATCTAATGCAGGGACAGTTCCTATACACAGAGCTATTTGGATTCATGTAGTCATCAATGTCTTCTACCCGAAAGCAAGAAGAAACACATCCCATCTTGTCCGTCTCTCTTTCTATGTTAATTTGAATGAATTCCTTTACCCCAACTTTCTCAGACCACAACACTGAGATATCAACAAGTGATAAATATATCCATGCATGTAAATATCTATCTGAATCCGATTATGAGACTCTCAAAAAACTTTCAACGTTGATTGAAAGTTTCTATTTAGAGAAGTATGATTCCCCAAAAAAAACATCTGCTTCAATGATATAATGGTGTTTGATGCCTTGATAACTCCAAAGATCTGTGAAGTGAAGAGAATGATGTGATCAATATTGGAAAAAAAAAAAAGCAAACTTCAAGTAATACAATACAAATTCATCTTAAAGAAACCAAAAGTCCAATTTCTGTTACAGTAGCAAGTGAGAGTTCCGATCTGAACTCTGAACACTTACAACAACTAACTCGAGGTTTCAGTAAAGTGGAATGCAAGCACATAAAACCCTAAATTAGGTTCCGACAACCACAATAAATAATATATCACAGAAGAAGAAAAAAAAAAAAACGAATTGAGATAAGATACACCGAACAGTGAAAGAAGAAGAAACACCATAAAAGAGTAATCAAAAGAAGAGAGGAAACAGAGAGTGTATCATCATCAGCGAAATTTGACCAAAATATAGAAAACAAAACATTTGAGATCAATAAACGATAAAGGGGATCGTAATAATGATCACAACCCACTTCTAGTGATTAAGAAGAAAGAGTAAACCTTTTAATCGAGAATTAGAGCTGCAAGGAGAGAGACCTAAACTGATTTCTTTACTTTACTTTACGATCGAGAGAGGGAGAGAGAGATGAAACAAACAAATAACCAACGAAAGAAGAAGAGTTCCTGAGAGAAGCCCTTTAAATTCTCAATTTTTACTTTAATTAATTGTGCAATTCCCCAGTAATTTCAAAAGTGGAAAAAAGGAGATTTCTTTTTTTTTTGGTTCTGTCGTCGGTGACAGTAAAAGAAAGATTGCGGAGAAAGTGAGGAAGACTGAAGATGGAGAAGAAGATGATGAATGATGAATGATGATTGCTGTTGTGAAGGTGGGTGAGAGACAGACAGACAGAGAGATAGAGAGAGAGAGAGAGAGCTTTGTTTGTTGGATGCCAATGGAGCTTCATGAATTAGCACCCAACACAAAAAATTAAGTTGACCTTTTAAAACACACATAACACTAAACTCCATTAATTAATATATTAATTAGTATTGCTTACTCAATAACTAATGAAAATCAAAGTAGGACATCCATATATTATAGTTTATTAATATGTTCAGATTATGAATTTTCAAGTTTGAAGATAATTCCAATTCCTTTTTTTTCAATTTTATACTTCTACAATTTTCTAGTTTTAATTTTTAGGGTCCGTCGAAATCTCATTGCTTTTATGGGATTTTGATGGAGGACGGATCATTTTTATCTTTTGTTATTCACGCATGGCTCTCCACTCGATTGCTCTCACCTTTTTTCATCGTGTACAGAGAGAAATCAATGTCATCTACTTCCATACTTCTAAAGTAAAAACAACTAACACAACTTTTAACTTAAGATACAACAAACAACAACAAAAAGTACGTACGTATTTCAAAGCTAAATATTTATGTTAACACTAAACAAATCATCTTCCGTTTTAGTTAACTTTCTTATTGTGTGAATTATCAAAATAAAGTTAAAAAATCAATCTGACAACAATAACCAATTAAGCTACGTGGCTTCATATAACGTAAAGAAGTTGGATTTAAGACCAAGCTTCAACATTGTACCTCCCTGCCTTCTCCGAAGCCTTGAGCCACCTTGAAGCAACCTCCTTTCATCCTCCCGTCTCCTCTGACTCAATCTCTTCTAAAGCCAACATTATGCTTACGGTCAAATGAATTTGAGCAGGGTGGGCCAACGGAGACGAAGATATCGAAAAAGCTCTTGCTTTTAGCTGTGGGACTAGCTGTACTAGCCACTCAAAAGGGATTTGTACGGAAGGAAAATCCTCTAGCACCTACATAGTCATTAGCAATACGATCCATTTGGTTAAAAGAGTCAATGCATGTTCAAGACGCATCATGGACCTGTGAGATCTGTTGCTATTTTACCTCAAGAATGCTTTCTTTCTTCCTGATTGTAATTGTAGAGATCATCCCTCCCTTCGGGTGATGCAAAGTATTGAGGTCTCTCCTTCTCATGTTCAGCTGTTGCATAGAAGCTCATAACCTGAACAGAGATGATACATTGCAAGGATTTGCATCATGTACTAGTTTCATAGATAAACCCAAAGCCATATCTACGTAAGATGAAAAGGACTTTCATAAATTTGAAATTCAAATGCATCAGGATTGAAGGATTAAAGGGTTCTTACCTCAAAGAAGTATCGTCGGGGTGAGGCAGATGTAACATCCATTGTTAATTCAACAAAAGTCTTAAGCCTGATAGGGAGCTATGTAATCATTTCTTCATTGACACCACTATTCTCTGTCTCTCTCGGACCAACCTGAAAACATATTAACTCTCGGGATGTATTCTGAATCCCAAATTGGAAAATCTGAGATCATTCAATATCAACCGATGAAAGCTACTTACTGTGATGAATGACTTTGGGTCTAAATCGCAGTGTTCTAAAAAGGCATCTATCGCTGAAGGATTTTCGCTTGAAAGGAGCTCAACAACATCCCCAACTTCATATTGGATAGTCTTAAAAAAGAGGAGAAAACAAAAGAGGTTGATGAGACATCACTCTCAAATTTGATTGAAAGTTGATCTTAAAAGTAAGTGGCTTACAGAGCAAACACATTGGAACTCGAAGTGGCGGACACCCTTTGTGCTTCCAGCTTTAGTCAAGACTTCATTTCTGGTCTACATGGATAGAAATGTTAAAGCAAGCTAGGGGAATAAAATTTCTATCATCCAGGCTTAGCATAATAATGCATACCCAAATCAGACAGTTCAAGAAAACATGTTTATCACAGGCAACATAAACTCCACCAGATTCAAGGTAACAGAGCATTGGTAACATAACCAGTGAGGTTGACTAGCATATCAGAGATAACAAAAAAAAGGAAATTTTAGTTAGGTAACAAGATGTGCATACCATCTTGAGAAAGCAGTCTGGTTTACTTTTGTCCTTGAATAATTTTCCGGGAGACATTCCACGGGCTCTTTGTATGATGTCTGCCAAAACATAAGAGACATATTGTGTAAGATAAATTCCCAAAAAACAGTTAAAATGCTACATAACCTTCAGATGCAAGGGAAATTAATTTCACGAGCCAAAATTGAAAAAGAACATTTGTGAGACTACTTCCCACAGATTCATTCAAACTGATATTTATATTGACATTTCTAGCAATTACCATTAGCAAGTAGCACTTCACTGTTAAGTAGCATAACATAGCCATAAACTAACATAAATGAAGTAAAGTATCCACTCAACATTTTAAGACAGCGATTGTAAGGTTTCCTTGGCAAATCCAAGCATCAGCAAACAATCTTCAAATCAAACTAACAAGCTTTTAAAAATCCAATTGATTTTACTACTACACACACATACTGCGGCTAATTCGTCGGTGGAGACGATAGATGCTGAACATCCCCGGCGTTCTGCTTCGCGGCCAATATGCTCCGCCACATCAAGAACGTTTGGCTGTGATCATACACTTCTTTGGTTAAACCGCTACGGTCATACATAGAAGCCTTTTCTACTCTAGGCAATACTTGAGACTCCTGCTCGGCCTCTGCGTTTCTTCCCATCGCCATCTCTTTCAACAATCTCCAGACCGGTGGTTTCTTCTCTTTCCAACCACTAAGAGGCTCAATTTTTCTTCTTTAATTAGCTTCTTCCACTGTTCTCCTTTCTCCTTCTCTTTTTCCTTCTAGCCTTCTTATCTCAACCACAAGCGAACAAGTCAGAGTATATATCTATACTAGTCTCTCGTTTTCTCTTGACTACTGTCTTCTAACATTTTAAGACAGCGATTGTTTTTCCCTCTGTACATTGTTTCTTTAGGTGGCAGTGGCATAATCTTCTTCAAGCTCTTCGTTTTCAATATATGGTCCTTTTGTTTTGCTGGTTGGTCTCTGCCTAGCCAATATTACAATCAATTCTACACAATATAGAGTAGCAAATAAGAACATCACGACCTTTGTTTGATGCGGAAGTTTTCATTCCCTCTTTCACATTGTCGTTTTTTTAGCAGAGACGTCAAATGAGCGAAGAAAGACGAAAAACAGAGTAAAAATATATAAAAACGGAGCAACATCAGAGCTATACCACTACTATTTCAATTATTTCAGCCAATCAGAAGGCTCTATTTCATACCCACGCGCACCAAACGCGAGTTGCGCGAGTGAAGGCAATTCCTGTGGGTTCTCTAACCCACCAAATCATGCCTTTACGATTCCACGCACTTTTTTCTAAAATTGCCGTCGCGTGGCTTTTTTTTTTTTTTTGTTTTCTTCTTTTCTAAACCAATTTAAACCAAACCAAAATCAATTGTAATTCGAAAACCATTAAAACCAAACCGAAATCAATTGTACCTGATTCGTGAGTATAGTGATAGCTCCTCTGAATCATCCTAGTTCACGGCATAGCCTTTGAATTCACCCGGTGGGATGGGATCTCCGTTGGACAGCTTCGGGTCATCGATCCATGGCTAATTTCTTTCTTCTAAGGATCCTTCTCCAACAAAACTCAATCCTACTTCCAACGGTCTGCGTGTTTGGAAACGATTTTAAGGTTTGTTTAGCCATAAGTTGAAAGAATACCTACGCGGAGAGAGATGCTCGCCGTAGAAGGTGGTGATTCGTCGTTGTTTCCGGTAAATAAAGCACCACGTCGATGTCAAAATCCTTATACTGATTTGGGAGTTTCAACCAAAGTTTAAAGAGGGAGTATTGGAGTTGAACCATGATTCAACCTGCAATAAGAGAAAGCTTCAATGATAAGAGTAAGAAGAAGGAAGAAGAGGAGAAGAAGCAAAGCGCAAAAGGGAAAAGAAGAAGAGGCGTCGGAGCAGAAGAAGCTGCCGCGAAGGAGTCAACGCCAAATAGAAGTCAACAAGTGAAAACCTGATAGATTGGTGAATGAGATGGGGATGGGCCTTGCAGATTTGGTTCTGGTCCAATAAAGAAATGTCTATCAGGTTTAGTCTGGCCCATTCATCTAGTTGTGTCGTCGTAAGCTAAATAGACTTATAAGTTGGTTTGTTTAGACTTAAGAGAATTGCTGGAATAGCTAGATAGGTGTAACAGAGTTGTTCAAACTTTGCTTGTAAGTTGTAACATTAGTCCAGAAACTGGAATCAATCATACCTAATGTGGCTGGTTAATCTAGACTTGAGTGCGTAAGTGTAAGAGAGTAGTAACTAGTATAAGAGTATCCTCGTGATCGGTCAATAACAACATGAATGTTTTTCTCTTCTTCTCTCTTACTAAACGTTTCATGTCTTTGTTTTTGTTTTTCGTTTGTATATGACTATATGTATTTGTTAAAACAAGAAAACTAAACAAATGACAAGAGAGTAAAAGAGAGAACAATATAATCTATGTTTCAATAAAGAAGAGAAACAGAGAGATACTAAAGAGAATGAGAGATGGTAACTGGTGAGCCTCTCAAGTATAAAGAGGAACAACATAAAAATACAACAGTTATATAATAACCAGTTTGGAGAATTGTACTTTGAATATGCTTTTGTCGGCATATCTTAATATAACAAAACTGAAATCAATCTCTACAAACAAAATCAAAACACCAAGCTTAATTACAGTTCTTTGGTTTAACCGCAATGGTCATACGTGAAGCCTTCTACAGGAAATACTTGAGAACTCCTGCTCAGCCTTGCTGTTTCTTCCCATTCCCATCTCTTTCAACGATCTCCAAACCGGTGGTTTCTTCTCTTCTCCGACCACTAAGAGACGCACTTGTTGTTCTTTAGCTTTTTCCACTATTCTCCTTCCTCCTTCTCTTTTTTCTTCTAGCCTTCTTATCCCAAATTCTACCTGACAAGGCTCTCGTTTCATCTTGACTAGTGTCTTCTAACATTTTAAGACAGCGATTGTTTCTTTAGGTGGTGTGGTTTTCTTCTAGCTCTTCCTTTCCAATGGTCCTTTGTTTTGCAGGTTGGTCTCTGCCTAAATGGGATTTGATGATGATTTGCAGAGTCGACGGGAGACGTGTCTGTTTACTGTAGTTAATATCTTCTTGTATGATATCTCACTTGTCACTAATCTATTAGTTGAATTACTTTTTGTGTAGAAAACCTAAAAGAAAACATCTTGCGTTTTATTCTATCATAGTGAAGAAAAGTGGTGATGTACATAATGATTTATTTGCATCTGAGATATACTTTGGTTATATGTCACAGATCTTATAAAAATTTCTTATCTATTGACAGTTTAACACACACACTTGTGAGGTCAAATGAATCTTATGAATAAAATTGAGAGAGGATAAAAACAGATTGTGTATCTTTAACTCATCTGCTAATTGGGAGGTTTATAATATGTGAACACATACATTGGTGCCCTTTTGGGCTTCCTAAAATGTTTGTTTTTGTTTCTTCATCCATTAAATCTCTGTTAATTATACAAAATTAAAATCACTGATAATAAAAAAAAATGTATTTCAAATGCTGGACCAATAAGAATACTGCAATTCGTATTTTCTACGTATTATTATTTCTTTTTTTTGTAAAAGTATTATTTAATTAAAACAACTATAGTTTTTTTTAACGAATTATAGATAGATTTAATTAAGTGTTAAATAATAAAGGAAATTTCTAAATATTATTATTGTCTGATTTTGAAAGTAAAGAATAAGGAAAACGAAGAAGAAGGAACATCGTCTTCCTTCTCTAGAGAAGAGAGTCCTCTTTTCACCGCCTTTGATACTCTCGCTGCTTATGATAAACCCTTTTACCTTCTTCCCCATTTCTGTATATATCTATCTATACAAGAAACCTTTTCCTCGTTGTTCCACTCTTCTATTTGGCTTCGCCAGAAATGGCAGATGACTTGGCGAATCTCTGCCGATTTCTCTTCGACGACACCGCCTTCCCCTCTCTGTCGTCTTCGGCTTCTTCAGATCTCTTTTCTCGCCGTTTACACTCCGATGATTCGATCAAACGCGGTCTCCGTTCTTTCTACCTCCTCCTTCGCTCGGGTATCGCTCCGATCGGCGGAGATGATGATTCCTCCGGCATGCTACGCTTTCAGACCTGGTCCGATTCGCAAGTTCAAGCACTTGTCTCGATTTCCCAGGCGATTCTTCTATTATCGCGATCTCTATTAGGTACTGACTTGACACTTATTAGTTTCAATCAAGGTTTTGGTCTCTATGAATCTGCTTGCCGATTGTTTGATTATAGTCATTCTCTCACTTTCTGAGCTGAGCTTTGATAGATTTGCTTCTTTCTTGTGCTACCCTTTACTTGTTTATTCTCCAGATGAAGCAGTAAACAGTGATTAGGGACCTCGAATCATTTTCCTTACTGTTTTTTTTTTTTCTTTTTCTTTTTTGTTGTATCTCAGTGGACCAACTCGAACCAATAGTTTTGGGTGTCATCCAGGAGGTGATGGAGTTCTCCCTCAGCTTCTTGGAGAAGTCAAATTTTACACAAAATGATCTTAAAATTGAGGTTCGTTCTTTATTTTGATCAGTGTCATTCTTTACCTTCTAGAGAATTTATTTGTCTGTATTTGTATATATATTTAGTTTTTTTGATGAGGCGTTTTGAACTCGTTTTGTAAGTCTTTATCAGGTTTTTGATGAGTGGTTAGGTTTCATTGTTGCACCATATACATTAGTCACATATGCTCACCAACATGTTTCGTTTTAACTTTTCTAGTGAGGGCTATAGTAGAATTACAATCAACTTCCATTTCAAACTCTTCCTTACTGTGTTTCTATCAAGCTTGATAGCATTAGTAATCTCTCCAATGCTTGCTTGAATCAGATAAACATGGAAGTACTTTTGGAAATAGCTTCTTTTGATGGAAGTGAGAAGCAGTATAATATCCTGCCAGCTGTATCTCCCGCAGAAGTTGCAGAACTATGGCCAGCATTTTCTGGCGAGCATGATAATATGGAATTCTATAACCTTGTGAAATGTACTTTTCAAGGTATTAACTACCAATCACTCAGCAATTTTCTTTTCTTACTTAAAATTTATCTGATTACCGTTACATCATTTGGCATGTCAAGCAGGGGGCAGATGCTCAAATGAAGAGAAGCCAGTTGACCGGCTTCTTATTACGCTGATGTCTGAATGCATTGAATCTGATGCCCAAGCGCATTCAGTTGTAAAGCCCTCTTTTCAACAAGACTGTGGAAACCTGAACCCCTTGACTCGACACCTGGCTGTTGTTCACCTTGGCTGTGTTTGTCGTCTGATTATGGTCTGCAACGAGCTTGTTCAATTGCCAAGTGTGTTGGATGAAAAGACGGTTGATCAAGCTTTCCTTGATAAATTGTCCTTCTGCTTAAGAATTTTGAAGCTGCTTGGAAGTCTTTCCAAAGATGTTCAAAGTATTGAAAACGATTGTTCATTGTTACAGGCAGTAGCTTCATTTACGGATACGTTTCCTAAGCTGTTTAGGGTTTTTTCTGAATTCACTAACCACACTGCTACAGAGGGTAATATTGAGAGTCTTTCTCTTGCGCTGCTGGAGGGATTTCTTAATCTCATCCAACTCATTTTTGGCAAGAGCAGTGTTTTTCAGAATGTCCAGGCATGTGTGTCAGTTTCTATTCTGAACAATCTAGATGCCTCAATGTGGAGATATGATGCGTCCTCTTGTAATTTGACCCCTCCACTTGCTTACTTCCCTCGGTCTGTCATGTACACATTGAAACTCATTCAAGATCTGAAAAGACAACCATTCCATATCCAAGATCTGAGGATTTTAGAGTCAGAAGTCACGTATGACAATACCAATTCCTCTGCTGATTCTGTTTATTTCCATCTGAGACAGGAAAAGATCCCATTGCTCAAGTGCTTCGCGGTCGAGGATATAATGAGACTGATATTTCCTTCATCAAGTCATTGGCTGGGTAACTTCTTCCATCTTGTTTATTTCCTCCATCGCGAAGGTGTAAAGTTACGACCAAAAGTGGAAAGGACATATTCCAGTTTAAGATCCAACAGTTTTGCGGAAGTCGAAAGCCAAATTTCTCATGACGATGAAGCCCTGTTTGGAAACTTGTTTTCTGAGGGTAGCCGTTCTCTGTGTTCCGTAGAACCAAATGATCAACCACCTGTTTCTGTCAGCAGCAATTTACCATTGCAAGCTGCTAAGGAACTGTTGAATTTTCTTCGAACTTGCATTTTTTGTCAAGAATGGGTTCCTAGTATATACGAAGATGGATGTAAAAAGCTTGACGCTGGTCACATTGATATCCTGCTCAACATTGTAGGCTGTAGTATTGAAGACAAGGCTTCTGATGTTGGTTGCATGCTCCAAGATGAGGGAAAACCTGGACATGTTGCCTTTGAGCTGTTACTCAATCTCTTAAGAAGTCGTTCTCTGTCTGAATCTCTTGAGTCCTACCTTTTTCAGAAAATTCTTGTTGTTGAAAATAGTGACCTCAACTATAATGATAAGACTTTGGCGTTGTTGGCTCACACTCTTCTTTGTAGGCCGGGCTTGGCTGGGGTACAATTGAGAGCCAAAGTTTATGAGGGTTTCGTTACTTTTATTGCTGACAGAGCAAGAAGTATATGTGCTGAAGTTTTGAGTCTCAAGGAGTTGACTGCATGTCTTCCCTCTGCTTTCCATATTGAGATTCTTCTTATGGCTTTCCATTTATCAAGTGAAGCAGAGAAGGCAAAATTCTCAAATCTTATTGTTTCGTGTCTGCATAAAGTTGAGACCCCGTCAGGAATATGTGATGGTCCCCAGCTGTCCTGTTGGGCCATACTGATATCTCGGTTGTTAGTTCTGTTGCACCATATGTTGTTACATCCAAACACATGCCCAACATCATTAATGCTAGATCTAAGATCTAAATTGAGGGAAGTTCGTAGCTGTGGTAGTAATTTGCATGTAACCGTTGGTGATCATTTATCTTCTTGGGCATCTCTTGTAGCAAGGGGGATAACTGATTCATGGGCTGAAGAGGAGTCACTCAGCCATCTGATGAGTCAAATGATTGACTTTTCCCCACATCCTCCTACATTTCAGAATGATGTGTCTGCTGCCAAAATCCTAAACCTGGATTATGGAGATTTATCTGCAAGTTTGTCCTGGGTTTTGGGGCTATGGAAGGGGAAAAAGGCAGTAAAAGTGGAAGACCTAATAGTGGAAAGATACATTTTCTTACTTTCTTGGGATATTGCTCGTATTAACAGTGCATTAGATAGTCAGCCTTCCTTGCATGTTAATTTCCAGAAATTGGATATATCGAGCTCTGTGGATCTCATCTGCACCAGTCATTTGCTTGTAGGCGACATCAATGTTGTTGGTAAGAATTTCGAGTTGAGAAACATTCTGTTCGGTGTTTTAAGTCAGCTCCAGGCATCACCTGAGCAGGTGGTTGAGGATTTGGGTTGGGAGTTTATCCGCGAAGGATCGTGGCTCTCCCTTCTGTTGTACTTTCTTAATGGTGGCGTCTGGGGTTATTGCAAGAACCATTCACGTTCAGAAATCGATCCCTTCTGGAGGGAGTGCACATCTGTTGACGCCAATTATGTTGCTGCTGCAGAAGGTGTAGTCTCTTACTTGATGGAGACCGGTGGTATAACAGAACTGCTGAGAATGCTTTCATCATTGGTTAGCAAATATTTACGAGTGTATAAGGAAGCTTTCCTTGCAACTTTCAGCGCTTGGAATCATCATGGTCATAGTTCGCCTTCTCTGCTACTTCTCAAGCATACTCAATTTGGTAAAAGTCTGCAAGGTGAATATGCGAAGATTGGGGACAATTCCCTCCATCTTCAATGCATTTTTTATCTGTCAAAACTGGATTCTCTGGGTGATGGAAGAGGTTCGGGTGTTATATGGAAAGTGTTTTGGGAATTTATGGTACATGGATTTCCCACTAGTCTTCAAACTTCTAGTGCGATTCTTCTTTCATGTATTCTAAGCATAAGGTGCATTGTGCTGACAATAGATGGCTTACTCAAGCTGGGCAACTCAAAGGAGAAGTTTGGGGCAGATACTTGTGTACTTCATCAGATACTTGATTCCATCATGATTATTAAGTTTGATCAGGTATTCGAAAACTTTCATGGGAAATGTGAGGAAATCTGTCAAAATATATGTGCCGCGATGCAGCTTCCAGATTTGACGGAGTTGTTCCTGATGAAAGACATGGAGGGGTTTGTAAGAGATATCAGTGCTGAGCAGATAGATAGAAGCCATGTACTTGAGGGGGTGATCACCAAGATTGTAGATGTTATGGACAGTCTAAGCAAGGATTCTTCAAAATCGGATATTTTCAAATTTTATCTCGGTGTAGATGCAGTCTCTGAGCCTACCAGGGAATTCTATCAGTTGCGACGTGGAGATCTCTCTGTTTTTATTGACTCATTGGACTACTGTTCCTTGGAACCAGTTAACATAAAAGTACTCAACTTCCTTGTTGACCTCTTGTCTGTGGCTCCATCCCCCGATCTCAGGAGAAGAGTACAACAAAAGTTTCTTGACATGGATTTGAAAACTTTATCTGTGTGGTTGGAGAGAAGACTGTTGGGTTCCTTCATTGAGGAAATAGATGGGAAAAAGACTGCAAAAGGGAATTCTCTTCCTTTCAGAGAGGCAGCAATGAATTTTATTAATTGTCTTGTGTCATCTACTAACGACCTACAGACCAGAGAGTTACAAAATCATTTATTTGAGGCCATGTTGATCTCCCTTGATACCGCATTTCTCTCGTTTGATACCCATATGGCTATGTCATATTTTCATTTTGTTCTTCAACTTGCAAGGGAAGACAACCTGATGAAGATGGTTCTAAAGAGAACCATAATGCTGATGGAGAAGCTTGCTGCTGATGAGAAGTTGCTGCCTGGTTTGAAATTTCTTTTTGGTGTGATAGGCACCTTGTTGAGCAACCGTTCTCCAAGTCATGGAGAGAGTACATATGGACAGGCCTTGGCAAGCAATAAAAATACTGCAACAGGTCCCTTGGTCCCAAAATTCTCAGGAACAATGAAAAAATCTGACACATTGGCTCTCCCCGTAGATCAGGAAGGAAGTGCAATATCACTTGAGTGCGATGTCACTTCTGTCGATGAAGATGAAGATGATGGAACATCTGATGGTGAAATGGCCAGCCTAGACAAGGAAGATGAAGAAGATGCCAACAGTGAGAGGTACCTTGCCTCAAAAGTCTGCACTTTTACTTCCAGTGGCAGTAATTTCATGGAACAGCATTGGTATTTTTGTTACACCTGTGACCTTACTGTGTCCAAAGGTTGCTGTTCTGTTTGCGCAAAAGTTTGCCACCGAGGTCACCGTGTTGTCTATTCAAGATCGAGTCGGTTTTTCTGTGACTGTGGAGCAGGAGGTGTTAGGGGAAGCAGCTGTCAGTGCTTGAAGCCACGCAAATTTAACGACATTGGAAGCGCTCCAGCTCGTAGTACAAATAATTTTCAATCCTTTTTACCCTTGTCGGAGGATGCAGAGCAGCTTGCAGAAAGCGATTCAGATGTGGAAGAAGATGGTTCTGGGGAGGAAAATCACGTTGTGTTATCTATCCCTAAAGAAACTCAATATAAGATGTCACTGCTACTAGAAGAACTCGGCATAGAGGACCGAGTGCTGGAGCTTTTCTCTTCTTTGCTTCCATCTATTACTAGTAAAAGAGACTCTGGCCTTTCGAAAGATAAGCAGGTCAATCTTGGGAAAGACAAAGTTCTTTCGTTTGAGACAGATCTTTTGCAGCTGAAAAAAGCATATAAAAGTGGGTCCCTGGACTTAAAAATAAAGGCTGATTATGCGAATTCAAAGGACCTTAAATCTTTTTTAGCCAATGGTTCCCTTGTCAAGTCTCTTCTGAGTGTTAGTGTTCGGGGTCGCCTTGCGGTTGGAGAAGGTGATAAAGTTGCTATATTTGATGTTGGACAGCTAATAGGACAAGCCACAATTGCACCTATTAATGCAGACAAGGCCAATGTTAAACCACTTTCCAGGAATATTGTTCGTTTTGAGATAGTGCATTTAGCATTCAACCCAGTGGTGGAGAATTATCTTGCTGTCGCAGGCCTTGGAGATTGCCAGATACTTACGTTGAATCATCGAGGTGAAGTCATTGATAGGCTTGCTGTCGAGCTTGCCCTGCAGGGTGCATACATCAGGCGTATAGACTGGGTTCCTGGTTCACAGGTTCAGTTAATGGTCGTTACAAACAAATTCGTGAAGATTTATGATCTATCCCAGGACAGCATCAGTCCAACACAGTACTTCACCTTGCCAAATGACATGATTGTGGATGCTACTCTTTTTGTTGCTTCTCGTGGGAGGGTTTTCCTTCTTGTTCTTTCAGAACAAGGGAATTTGTACAGGTTTGAACTATCTTGGGGCGGTAATGCAGGTGCAACGCCACTTAAGGAAATCGTTCAGATTATGGGGAAGGATGTTACCGGAAAGGGTTCATCCGTCTATTTCTCTCCAACATATCGACTGCTTTTTATATCCTATCATAACGGGAGTTCTTTTATGGGTCGACTCAGCTCAGACGCAACATCCTTAACTGAGACATCTGGCATGTTTGAGGAAGAACCAGATTGTAAACAGAGGGTGGCTGGATTGCATCGTTGGAAAGAGTTGTTGGCTGGCAGTGGATTGTTTATTTGCTTCTCCAGCTTGAAGTCAAATGCTGCCTTAGCTGTGTCCTTGAGGGGTGATGGGGTATGTGCACAGAATCTCCGTCATCCGACTGGATCATCTTCCCCTATGGTCGGAATTACCGCATACAAACCTCTGTCAAAAGACAATATTCACTGTCTTGTTCTGCATGATGATGGCAGCCTTCAAATTTATTCTCATGTTCGGAGTGGAGTTGATACTGACTCAAATTTCACTGCTGAAAAAGTTAAAAAATTGGGTTCTAAGATACTTAACAACAAAGCCTATGCTGGTGCAAAGCCGGAGTTTCCCCTGGATTTCTTCGAGAAGGCATTTTGCATTACAGCAGATGTGAGATTTAGTAGTGATGCTATTAGAAATGGTGATTCCGAGGGAGCAAAACAGAGCTTGGCATCTGAGGATGGCTTTATTGAGAGCCCCAGTCCCTTGGGTTTCAAGGTATGGTTGGATTTCTCCAATATTTTTTCTTGATAAGTTTATCTGTGTACTTGATTATTACTCTTAAGAGTATTTTCCCGGTGTGATTATGTTATACAAGGTGTTTGTGTCCAGTAATCTAACCTTCTCTCTTTCAGATATCTGTCTCCAATCCAAACCCGGACATTGTTATGGTTGGCATCCGGATGCATGTTGGTACTACATCATCAAGCTCTATACCTTCAGAAGTGACCATTTTTCAGAGAACGATTAAGATGGATGAAGGCATGAGGTGCTGGTATGACATCCCATTCACAGTGGCTGAGTCACTTCTAGCTGATGAAGATGTTGTAATCTCTGTCGGGCCAACTACTAGTGGGACTGCACTTCCCAGAATAGACTCGCTTGAAGTATACGGTCGAGCTAAAGATGAGTTTGGCTGGAAAGAGAAAATGGATGCTGTGCTAGATATGGAAGCTCGTGTGCTTGGTCATGGTTTGATTCTTCCAGGCTCTAGTAAAAAGAGAGCGTTGGCACAGTCTGCTTCTATTGAGGAGCAAGTTATCGCCGATGGTCTTAAACTCCTATCAATCTTTTATTCAGCTTGTAAGCCAAAGCAAGAAGTAGAGCTTAGCGAACTCAAATGCAAACAGCTACTGGAGACCATTTTCGAAAGTGATAGGGAAACCCTGTTGCAAAATGCAGCTTGCCGTGTCTTGCAGTCTGTCTTCCCAAGAAAGGAGATATACTACCAGGTAATGCTCCTACCACATCCAGTCTAGCATGTTCAGTTGCTCTTTCTGAACTGATATACATGAAATTTTTATGTTATCTTTGGCATTGATATATCTGCTATTATAGGTCAAAGACACCATGCGACTTCTTGGAGTGGTCAAGGTGACCTCTATCATTTCTTCGAGGTTGGGCATTTCTGGTACTGGAGGCTCAATTGTTGAAGAGTTCAATGCTCAGATGCGGGCGGTGTCTAAAATAGCTTTGACCCGTAAATCAAATTTCTCCGTCTTTCTGGAGATGAATGGTATATGTGCTTTCTTTTATTATCTACAGTCTTCTTTTTCAATGTGTAGTCAAACACAATTTTTTTTCTATTATCCTTGTAATACATAACAGGAGCAGCTGTTTTCCGTACAATTATCGTCTTTCATATAGCTTTGTTTATGTGAGATATGTTTGTTCTGTAGGCTCTGAAGTGGTAGACAATCTGATGCAAGTGCTATGGGGAATTTTGGAGTCGGAGCCACTCGACACACCTACTATGAACAACATCGTTATGTCCTCTGTTGAGCTAATCTATAGCTATGCAGAGTGTTTGGCATCTCAAGGAAAGGATACCGGGGTTCATTCTGTAGCCCCTGCAGTTCAGCTACTGAAAGCACTTATATTGTTTCCCAATGAGTCTGTGCAAACATCCAGCAGGTGTGTTCTTGTGTATGGTTTCTATACTCTGTTCTTTTAGGTATGGACCAGTCTTCTAACTTAATTTCATTACAGCTTAGCCATATCATCAAGACTACTTCAGGTTCCTTTCCCAAAGCAAACAATCTTGACAACAGATGATTTGGTAGACAATATAACAACTCCTTCGGTGCCTGTCAGAACAGCTGGTGGAAATACGCATGTCATGATTGAGGAGGACTCTATAACTTCATCTGTTCAATACTGCTGTGATGGCTGCTCCACCGTCCCTATCCTGCGAAGAAGGTGGCACTGCACCGTTTGTCCAGATTTTGATTTATGTGAGGCATGCTATGAAGTGTTAGATGCAGATCGTCTACCACCACCACACACTCGAGATCATCCCATGACAGCACTGCCAATAGAAGTGGAGTCGCTTGGTGCAGACACCAATGAGATTCAGTTCTCTGCGGATGAAGTAGGTATTTCAAATATGTCACCGACAATAGTAACCAGTAGCGTCCCACAAGCTTCAACTCCATCAATCCATGTCTTGGAACCTGGTGAATCTACTGATTTTTCTGCTTCAGTGACCGATCCTGTTTCCATCTCAGCCTCAAAGCGTGCAGTAAATTCTTTAATTCTCTCTGAGTTTCTCCAAGAGTTGGGTGGATGGATGGAGAAAGTATCTGGTGTTCAAGCTATTCCTGTCATGCAATTGTTCTACAGATTATCATCTGCCATTGGTGGAGCCTTTATGGACAGCTCAAAGCCTGAAGAAATAAGCTTGGAAAAGTTAATTAAATGGCTATTGGATCAAATTAATTTCACCAAGCCGTTTGCTGCTTCAACTCGCTCTTACTTCGGAGAAATTGTTATTCTTGTGTTTATGTTTTTCACCTTGATGCTTCGGAGTTGGCAGCAGCCTGGTAGTGATGGTAGTAGCTCCCGATTAGGTGGAAATACTGATCTACATGACCGAAGGGGTATCCAGAGCTCCACTGTAGTTGCTTCTCAGTCTTCTTTAGATGTTCAAGAGAGAGATGACTTTGCGTCTCAGCTAGTTCGCGCATGCAGTTTGCTCAGGAATCAAGAGTTTGTTAATTATCTAATGAACATACTTCAGCAACTAGTGCATGTTTTTAAGTCCCGTGCTGCAAATGTTGAAGCACGTGGATCAAGCTCTGGTTCTGGTTGTGGAGCCATGCTCACAGTCAGAAGGGATTTACCTGCTGGTAACTATTCTCCCTTCTTTTCGGATTCATATGCAAAAGCCCATAGAGCAGATATATTTGTGGACTATCACAGACTGCTACTTGAGAATGTGTTTCGCTTAGTTTATACCTTGGTTAGACCTGAAAAACAAGAGAAAATGGGAGAAAAGGAAAAGGTTTACAGGAATACTTCTTCTAGAGATTTGAAGCTGGACGGTTTCCAGGATGTTCTGTGCAGCTATATTAATAACCCTCATACAGCTTTTGTTAGGAGATATGCTAGAAGGCTATTTTTGCATCTTTGTGGAAGCAAAACTCAATACTACAGTGTCCGAGATTCGTGGCAGTTTTCCAATGAAGTGAAAAATCTATACAAGCATGTTGAAAAGTCTGGTGGTTTTGAAAACAATGTTTCATATGAAAGGAGTGTAAAGATTGTGAAGTCACTTTCTACAATTGCTGAAGTTGCTTTGGCGCGGCCTCGAAACTGGCAGAAGTACTGTCTCAGGCATGGAGATTTTCTGTCCTTCTTACTGAATGGCGTATTCCATTTTGCAGAAGAGTCGGTTATCCAGACACTTAAACTCCTTAATTTGGCCTTTTATCAAGGAAAAGATGTGAGCAGCTCAGCGCAGAAAGCTGAAGCAGCAGATGTAGGGACAGGCTCAAACAGATCAGGATCTCAGTCTGTGGATTCAAAAAAGAAGAAAAAAGGTGAAGATGGGAATGATTCTGGTGTGGACAAATCATACGTGGATATGGAAGGGGTGGTAGATATCTTCAGTGCCAAGGGCGGAGATCTCTTGACACAGTTTATTGATTTCTTTCTTCTGGAATGGAATTCCAGCTCTGTTCGTACTGAAGCAAAGTCTGTTATATATGGCTTGTGGTATCATGGAAGATACTCGTTCAAAGAAAGTATGTTAGCAGCTCTTTTGCAGAAGGTTAGATACCTGCCAGCATATGGTCAGAATATTGTCGAGTACACTGAACTTGTCTCTTTGTTACTCGGCAAGGCTCCAGAAAACAACTCAAAGCAAGCGACTAACGAGCTTGTAGATCGTTGCCTGAATACTGATGTTATAAGGTGCTTTTTTGAGACGCTGCATTCTCAAAATGAGCTCATTGCCAATCATCCAAACTCCCGTATATACAGCACTCTGGGTAATCTTGTGGAATTTGATGGTTATTATCTCGAGAGTGAACCCTGTGTTGCCTGCAGTTCTCCTGATGTGCCATATAGCAAAATGAAGCTTGAAAGTTTGAAATCTGAGACAAAGTTTACTGATAACCGCATCATTGTGAAATGTACTGGTAGTTATACGATACAATCTGTGACCATGAATGTTCATGATGCACGAAAGTCAAAGTCGGTGAAGGTCCTAAACTTGTATTACAACAATCGCCCTGTCTCGGATTTATCAGAGCTTAAAAACAACTGGTCACTGTGGAAGCGTGCCAAAAGTTGCCATCTGTCTTTTAACCAAACTGAACTGAAGGTGGAATTTCCTATTCCTATTACTGCCTGTAACTTCATGATCGAGTTGGATTCCTTCTATGAGAATCTTCAGGCGTTATCTCTTGAACCATTGCAATGCCCCCGATGCAGTCGACCTGTTACTGATAAACATGGTATTTGCAGCAATTGCCATGAGAATGCTTATCAGTGCAGGCAATGCCGTAACATAAACTATGAAAATTTGGATTCTTTCCTTTGCAACGAGTGTGGTTATAGCAAGTATGGGAGGTTTGAGTTTAACTTCATGGCAAAACCAAGCTTCATATTTGATAATATGGAAAATGACGAAGATATGAAGAAGGGATTGGCTGCCATAGAGTCTGAGTCGGAAAACGCTCACAGGAGATATCAGCAGCTCCTGGGCTTCAAGAAGCCGCTTCTGAAGATAGTATCAAGCATTGGTGAAACGGAAATGGATTCACAGCACAAGGACACTGTCCAACAAATGATGGCATCTTTACCTGGTCCCTCATGCAAGATAAACCGGAAAATCGCACTTTTGGGTGTATTATATGGTGAGAAGTGCAAAGCTGCTTTTGATTCTGTCAGCAAAAGTGTACAAACACTGCAGGGGCTTCGTAGAGTTTTGATGAGCTACCTCCATCAGAAAAATTCAAATTTTTCATCAGGTGCCTCAAGATGTGTGGTCTCAAAGACCCCAAACAATTGTTATGGTTGTGCCTCTACATTTGTCACTCAATGTCTTGAGATTCTTCAAGTGCTGTCGAAGCATCCTAGATCTAGGAAACAACTTGTTGCAGCTGGTATTTTGTCTGAGTTGTTTGAAAACAATATTCACGAGGGTCCGAAAACAGCTCGTGCTCAAGCCAGAGCAGCTCTTTCTACTTTCTCGGAGGGTGATCTGAATGCCGTGAATGATTTAAACAATCTGGTACAGAAGAAAATAATGTACTGCCTTGAACATCATCGCTCCATGGACATTGCGCTTGCCACTCGTGAGGAGATGTTGTTGCTTTCAGAAGTATGCTCTCTCACTGATGAATTCTGGGAGTCAAGACTGCGCCTTGTTTTTCAGCTACTATTTTCTTCCATTAAATTAGGTGCTAAACATCCTGCGATATCAGAGCACATAATTCTTCCGTGCCTTAAGATAATTTCTGTGGCATGTACACCTCCAAAACCAGATACGGCAGAGAAAGAGCTAACAATGGGAAAATCTGCTCCTGCGGTGCAAGGAAAGGATGAGAATGTTGCTGGCATCATAAAGTATTCGTCAGAAAGTGAAGAAAATAACTTGGATGTGTCTCAGAAGACACGAGATATTCAGCTTGTGAGTTATTTGGAATGGGAGAAAGGGGCGTCATATCTCGACTTTGTGAGGAGGCAATACAAAGCCTCTCAGTCAATTAGAAGTGGTAACCAAAAGTCGAGAACACACAGATCAGATTTCCTGGCACTTAAATATACACTTAGGTGGAAGCGACGCTCTAGCAGGACATCCAAAGGTGGTTTACAGGCATTTGAGCTCGGATCTTGGGTCACGGAGCTTATTCTTAGTGCATGTTCTCAATCTATCAGGTCAGAGATGTGCACGCTGATTAGTTTACTCTCTGCCCAAAGCTCACCTAGGCGCTACAGGCTGATCAATTTGCTGATAGGCTTGCTTCCCGCTACGCTTGCAGCGGGTGAAAGTAGCGCAGAATACTTTGAACTGCTCTTCAAAATGATAGAGGCACAAGATGCACTTTTGTTCTTAACTGTTCGGGGTTGTCTGACAACAATCTGCAAATTGATCTCCCAGGAGGTGGGAAACATTGAATCTCTAGAAAGGAGTCTTCAGATAGACATTTCACAGGGATTTACCCTCCACAAGCTCCTAGAACTTCTTGGAAAGTTCTTAGAGGTTCCAAATATTCGTTCCAGGTATATTTATCATTGTTAAATCTATTGTATCTTACATTGACTTCTTCATACCTGTCTAAGGTTTTGAGTGTGGCAGATTCATGAGAGACAATTTGCTGTCTCATGTTCTGGAGGCCCTCATTGTAATCCGTGGCTTAATAGTGCAAAAGACAAAGCTTATAAATGATTGCAACAGACTCCTAAAAGATCTTCTTGACGGACTTCTGCTTGAAAGCAGTGAAAATAAACGACAATTCATCCGTGCCTGTGTTTCTGGACTGCAAACCCATGCACAAGAAAAAAAAGGACGTACCTGTTTGGTAAGAAGAATTATCATTCTGACCACTGTAACATCTTCAAAATATTCTTTTTGGAGATATTCATCACTTAACAGTCTCTGGAGATTTTCTATAATTCTAATTAAAGATCACTTCAAGTTATTAAAAATTTATTTTGTTATAATTAACATATATCATTGACTAGTGTTTTGACCATTTCAATTGTATTTGCAGTTTATTCTTGAGCAGCTTTGTAATTTGATCTGCCCATCAAAACCCGAGGCTGTATATATGCTGATCTTGAATAAGTCACACACTCAAGAGGAGTTTATCCGGGGATCAATGACGAAAAATCCATATTCGAGTTCTGAGATCGGCCCACTGATGCGGGATGTTAAAAACAAGATTTGTCAGCAGTTGGACCTGTTAGGTCTACTGGAAGATGACTATGGCATGGAGTTGCTTGTAGCAGGAAACATCATTTCACTAGACCTGAGTATAGCTCAAGTTTATGAGCTGGTTTGGAAAAAATCAAATCAGTCTTCTACTTCACTGACCAACTCTGCACTGTTAGCTTCAAATGCAGCTCCCAGCAGGGATTGTCCTCCCATGACGGTGACATACAGACTTCAGGTTTGTGACCCTTTTCTGGTGAAGAGCTAGGCCAAAGATGGGTTTGCTCACCCTAACTTACTTTCCCACCCCCAAAATGAAAAAAAATAAAGAACTAGTTATTTCATGTTTCTTTTTTTATTATAAGCTCTAAAAAATATTGGCAGGGGCTAGATGGTGAAGCTACTGAGCCTATGATTAAGGAATTGGAAGAAGATAGAGAAGAATCCCAAGATCCAGAGATTGAATTTGCAATAGCAGGTGCAGTTCGTGAATATGGTGGTCTAGAAATTTTACTGGAAATGATCAAGGTAAGCTTCTTAAACCATAAAATGAAATTGGGATTCTCCCACTTTTTCTGTATGCTTACACTTGTTTGACCTTAGTTTCTTAGTGCACTTTTAGATACAGCGTGAAGAGGAATTGTTATATTACTAAAGTGGCTTTTTAAGATAAATCTAATATTTATTGATCACGTTGCAGAGTTTACGAGATGACTTCAAATCCAACCAAGAAGAGATGGTTGCAGTTCTTGATCTCCTAAACCATTGCTGCAAGATTAGAGAGAACAGGCGCGCTCTACTCAGACTAGGGGCATTAAGCTTACTTCTTGAAACAGCTAGGAGGGCTTTTTCTGTGGATGCTATGGAGCCAGCTGAAGGCATTCTCTTAATTGTCGAGAGTTTGACGCTTGAAGCAAATGAAAGTGACAGCATCAGCGCCACACAAAGTGCTTTGACTGTCAGTACCGAGGAAACTGGAACTTGGGAACAGGCCAAGAAAATAGTGCTTATGTTCTTAGAAAGGCTGAGCCATCCTTCAGGGCTTAAGAAATCGAACAAACAGCAAAGAAACACAGAGATGGTTGCTAGAATCTTGCCTTACTTAACATATGGTGAGCCTGCAGCGATGGAAGCACTCATAGAGCATTTTAGCCCTTACCTGCAAAACTGGTCTGAATTTGATCTGCTTCAGCAACGTCATGAGGAGAACCCCAAGGACGACAGCATTGCTCAACAAGCAGCAAAACAGAGATTTACTGTGGAGAATTTTGTAAGAGTTTCAGAATCTCTCAAGACAAGTTCATGCGGAGAGAGGTTAAAAGACATAGTTTTGGAGAACGGTATCATAGCTGTTGCTGTCAAACACATCAAGGAAATTTTCGCTGTCACAGGACAGGCTGGGTTCAAATCTAGCAAGGAATGGCTTTCGGCTCTTAAACTTCCCTCAGTACCTCTTATTTTGTCAATGCTAAGAGGATTATCGATGGGACATTTGCCTACACAAACATGCATAGACGAGGGAGGAATTCTATCCTTACTTCATGCCTTAGAAGGAGTCTCTGGGGAAAACGAGATTGGTGCAAGGGCTGAAAATTTGCTAGACACACTCGCCGATAAAGAAGGAAAAGGAGATGGGTTTCTTGGAGAGAAAGTCCGTGCATTACGAGATGCCACCAAAGATGAAATGAGACGCCGTGCACTAAGAAAGAGAGAGGAGCTCCTACAGGTAATTTTAATGATGATCCTCACGCAAGGAAACTAATTGTGTAATCTGGTCTTGTGACAATTTTTACCAACTCTCTCTTTTGTAACAGGGACTTGGAATGCGTCAAGAGCTATCTTCTGATGGTGGTGAAAGGATTGTGGTTTCTCAACCAATCCTGGAAGGTTTTGATGATGTGGAAGAAGAAGAGGATGGATTAGCTTGCATGGTGTGCAGAGAAGGCTACAAGCTCCGACCTACTGATTTATTAGGAGTTTACTCTTACAGCAAACGGGTGAATCTCGGTGCTGGCAATTCTGGAAGTGCACGTGGTGAATGCGTATACACTACAGTGAGCTACTTCAATATTATTCATTTCCAATGTCATCAAGAGGCGAAAAGAGCAGATGCTGCTCTTAAAAACCCGAAGAAAGAATGGGAAGGAGCTATGTTACGTAACAATGAATCTCTTTGCAACTCTCTCTTCCCTGTCAAGGGTCCATCAGTTCCCTTAGCTCAGTATCTCCGTTATGTTGACCAGTACTGGGATAATCTCAATGCTCTTGGTAGAGCTGACGGGAGCAGACTCCGTTTATTGACATACGACATTGTCCTGGTAAGTTAAAAATTGGTGAAGGCGTTTGGTTCGAAAGTGTCAAAATTTAGTTTGGTTCTAAACTGTATTCCGAACAGCTAATCAAATCCGTTTGGTTATTTTTGTTTTGTATTTGCTAACAATTTGTGTTTCCTCTGTAGATGCTGGCTCGGTTTGCAACAGGAGCTTCTTTTAGCGCAGACTGTCGAGGAGGAGGAAGAGATAGCAATTCCCGTTTCTTGCCGTTTATGTTCCAAATGGCCCGTCATCTTCTCGATCAAGGAGGCCCCATGCAACGCGCCAACATGGCTAAATCTGTCTCATCCTATATTTCATCATCTACAGCAACAACGCCGCAATTGGACTCACGACCTTTAACTCCTGGATCTCAGCTATCCTCGAGTGGAACCGAGGAAACCGTTCAGTTCATGATGGTAAACTCGCTGCTATCAGAATCATATGAATCATGGCTCCAACACCGTCGTGTCTTTCTCCAGCGCGGGATTTACCATACTTTTATGCAACACGCTCACGGTCGGGTAGCTTCTCGTGCTGCGGAATCAACCAGTTCAGGAGGCAAAACTCAAGACGCAGAAACCTTAACCGGAGATGAACTTCTCTCTATTGTCAAACCAATGCTGGTCTACACCGGTATGATAGAACAGCTTCAACAGTTGTTCAAAGCAAAGAAACCGGTCCACCTAGAACCAAACAAGAAAGAAGGTACATCAAGTGGAGCAGAGCTTGAGCCATGGGAGATTGTAATGAAAGAGAAACTGCTGAATGTGAAAGAATTGGTAGGTTTCTCCAAGGAATTGATCTCGTGGCTCGACGAAATCAACTCTGCAACCGATCTGCAAGAAGCTTTTGATATTGTCGGTGTTTTGGCTGATGTTTTGTCCGGAGGAGTTACTCAATGCGATCAATTTGTGAGATCAGCGATTGATGTTGGGAATGGAAAAGGCTGATAAAGTTTGGTCTCGGGAACGACAAAGAGCTCTACGTGTTTTATATCTGGTTGCGTCTCTCTTGTTATTGATATTGTGATTGATTGTACTTTAGAAAAATGTAGTTGTTGTAAACATGGAGACACTTGTTTTTGTTGTGTTATCAATGCAAAGCAAACGCAGATTGCTCTTTGTCTAGCATCGCAGCCATCTAATAAGGTAATAACAACTCAATCGATCGAGTTCGGTTCGAAAACTTTCCAATTTTGAAAGGCTTCGATGTATGTATAGCGTTTTATGCAAAATGTATGGATTCAGATTAAAATTTAAAATGTATGGTGTTTAGTGTGAGGTTGAGGTTATATATATACTAATCAACATATATATATAAGTTTTGGTGTTTCAAGATTTTTTAATTAATGTGACAAAGATTCTTGTTATTCCTAAAGATCAATCCGAATATTTATGCCAAAATAGGATTTTGCTAATAAGTCCATTCAATTATTTTTTGTGTCTGCCCGTTAAAAGTAGATTGTTCATATCTATTCGAGTGAGTGCTGTATTATCCGACGCGCACTTGAACCGCGTCGATCTCAGACGAAACAACTGTAGCCAAAGACTTTTATTTTTCGTCAACGCTACTTACAAAAGTTATGTACTGTATATACTATATAATATTAATAATCATCATATAATTTTGATGTTGAATAAATGAATGAATGAAGATGATTTTTTTTGTTTTTTTTTTTTGATTACCATTTTTTTTTTGTCAACTAATATTATTGATAAAAGTAAAGGGGATATATGGTTAAATACAACTTAAACCAGCGGAAAATAAATATTTTTTTAGAATCTGAAGTTCAAATAAAAATAAAAAAAATCGCCGAACAAATAGAAATTCCCAAAAACATAAAAAAAAAACACATACAAAACAAAAAAAATTAAACCTAAAAAGAAGACGAACCTTTAACTACAGATAGGACAATTAGACTCAATCTTTTCACAATACATTAGTCTCAAGAAGCAAAAATACCTCTTCTTCTAAAACACTTGTAGAAGAGATTTACCAAAGATGTTCATCGCTAATCCGACGATATCATCAATAATTTTCTATTATACTGAGAGCCAATCTCTCGAAACCTGAAACTTTGTAACCCGACCAACAAAAAATTGTTTGATTACCATATATATATTACAAACCCTTTTCTTTTTTTTCATTGTATTATTACTCAAATACCATTTTTGTTCGATTCAATCAAAGTTTTCCATTTTAAAGCACAAAATTCTCAATATAATTTCACTTTTTGTTTTATAAACCAATAATAAATTATAAAATGCTTATTTTTATGAGATTTTTTTCTTTATTTTTATTTTTTTTTGGTAGAATTTTTTTTTTCTTTATATTTGTTCACGCAATGTAGATAAAAAATATATATGGACAGCAATAATTGCCTGAAACTTGAGAATGGCACGTCATGCTTAAAGCATTTTTAGCCACCGACACAACTTTCTTTATGCTCTCGTTGGGCTATTAATTGTTAAATGTCCTTTTTCTACCAACTATTTCTTTTCTTTTTTTATAATCTTGTTTTCACTTTTTCACTATTTAATCCCGTGTCGATAAAATTGGAGTATTGGATTATTTTCTTACAAATAAAAACGGCATAACCATTCACTTTCTTAATCCTTCATATGGTTATCAACTAATCATAATTCTTGCAATCAACACAACTATGTGTATAAATAATACTCAAACATTATTAAAAAAAAACCAAGGTATTCTATTTCTTTGATAAAATAGGTTTATATTTCAAATTTCACGACTATGTTTTGTACATGCATATTCATATGCCCTAATTTTTTAGTATATAATGATAGTGGAGAAATGTATAATGGATACGTGTCTTCAAAAACAAACTAAACTATCATTGAATTAAAATCTTGATTTGCAATCCAAGTTGGGTGTGTGGTACGTACATGTTCATTTAATTGGATTGCCTCTCGCGTTACGTTCAAAACCTTAATGCACCCACACAGCTTTAGTTACGTTCACACAAAAACACCCCAACTGTTTCTTTTATTAATTAAAATGCATATGTACTTCTTTTTTTTTTTTTTGTGTTTACGTACCCATGTTATACCTTTTACAATTGATTATGTGAATCTTGTTTATATTACGTTTTCAAACGTATGATTTGCCATGTGCATGAAGTTTATAACATTTATATTGTGTATTTCTTACATTTTGCAAACCACCTATGTCCTTTAGATACATTAACTAGTTAAAAAAATTCAAATTTTATTGTATTTATCGTCACGTTTGGATTACTTTTTATGTGTTTTTTTTTTCTTTAATAAATTTTGATGTCGTGGATTAGAAAATATGGAAATCGTGTATTATATTAAACCTTTTTAAGCATATATATATATATATATATATATATATATAGATATATATATAGCTTTAAAATAAAAAGCATTTCACGCATCGCAATACTATATATAAGATCAATTTCGTTGTCGAGGGTCTTGCAAATTAAGAGACCTTCTCTAGACCTCTAACCACAAAACTAATCAATCATAAATTCGCTATCATTCACCAAAAATAAAATAAAACAAAACAGAGAATCATTTTTCAGTCGACAACATAAATTTTAAATTTAATTTATATGTACGTATGCATTTTTAGAAGTTAATGCTTGTATTCTATTTTATTTTCTGCTGATTTCGAAAATAATTTTACTAATGGTTATACACTAGCTAGCAATCTACGTATATACAGAGATATGTCATACAACGTATTTTGTGAATAGTGATGTATAGGCACACACACATGTGAATTGTGAAGTTTCTATATATATATATATATATATATAAATCGTACGTGACTTTGATCAGAAGATGGTAAAATACAAAAGAAGCAAGCAACTCGCCAAGTCACGGGCCTTTGTCCTCTAACCCTCTTTTGGTGAAATTTTCTTATTTCTCATATAAACTATGTTTCTTCAATTAATTTCTGTTTTCTGTGTGTTTCTGTCCGCACTTGGAAACAAATATGCGAAAACATGTATTATACAAAGTATTAATTATTTCTCACGTGAAGTAAGACTATTATATATGTTAGGGTTTGATATACCTTGATGGCAATCCAGGGCATAAGTTGTATATTTATTTATGTCTTCTTGATAAATAAGTCTAATTTTTTATTAAAAAAAGAGCAAAATGAAAACTGATCATGCTACATTATGAATAGTTATGTTTAGTGTTCTGTGAGATTTATATGCTTCAAATGAAACTAAGGAGGTACCAAATACTATAGTTGTGTTTGCTCTTTTACTCATTGCCTATATAGAAAACATAGTATGACTTTTCATAATTCTATTTTAGAATATAGTAAGAAAACTATATGGAGTCTTCTGAAAGAAAAAAATCTAAATGTAGTCGACGGCTGTCAACGATAGAGATCCACAAGACTAGAATATGCCGATTTTGTATTCGTTATATTGGTGATATATAGTTTTATATGCGTTTGCTAATTTGCAGTCGTCATTACATTACCAAAAATGTAATATATGTTTACTAATTTTGTGGTCATCACTCATTCAATGGAAAAACTCTAAAGAATATTTAGATTTATAAATATTCGTTCGTTTTCTGTTTCTTTTTTCCTTTTAATTTAAGTTTGGCACTAAACTACTTCATCGGTCTTAATTAATGAAGAAAATGGTTTGAGACAGGACTTTTGGACGTGGTTTTAGCTATATAACTGTATTTATATATGTTACTTAACTTCCTAATATAAATACACATAGCGAGTAAAAGATAACAATTAAAACGATTTGGCCAAACAAAATCTAAAGGTTGACTGTTTTCAACCATATGTAACTTGTGTGAAAAAAAAAATAGAAAGATTGGTATTTTATTATACTTATTGTTTGAATTAAAAAAAAAAAAGTAGTTTAGCTTAAAATCTCTCGCACTCACAAACAAATTATCAAATAATAAAAAAATATCAGATAAAGTTGAAATCAAGTCGTGGCAGAGTTTAACTTACTATAGACTGATTAAATAATTAAATATAATTCAGAATATAATTGCATCCGTAACTTATAGTTTTAGTGAATATTATCCCTATTAGTAAATTACACATATTTAAATTTAAAACTTGGTTCGTGCATGAAAATCTTTATAAAATTTTGATTAAAAGATTTGTTAGCAGAAATAAATAAAAGAATCCGTGTTCGTATTTATATACTTGTAGATTTTGTATCCTTTAGAGATATTTATTTGTTTGATTTCTTATCAGTAAACACATAAAACGATGGAGCTATATAACAACAATGGTTCCAACTGTCTTACACAGAAAAGGTTAACAAAACGGTCAGAAAAAAAATAGACTACCGACAAAAGCAAAAAAAAAAAAAAAGACAGTTCATTTGTTGTTGTTTTATTTTTTTTTGTGTGTGAATGATCAAATCTTAAACATTTGTGAGAAAGTAGTTATCTTTTTGCACATTCTTGTCCTGATCTTCTTCTTCTTTCTGAGGAGCTTCGATCCAGTTTCCTGATTCTTTGGTACCGGATCTGGACGAAGAAGCATCTCTCGTTAACATAGTTAGCAAGCATTCTCTAAAGCTTCCTCCTTTCTTTTTTTATTATTGTTTCTTCAGTTTTGCTTACTTCTTCTTACTAAGTTTCAAGAATCGCCATTGCATTGTAATTTGGAGAGTTAGCTTCCAAATATCTATTTTTTCTTTTATTTCTGGGTTGAGAGAGTTTTGTCGGATGTGAAATCTCAGATTAGTGTTTTGTATTTTTTAATTGATTGAGAGGCGAAATTTGTGGTTGACTTGAGAGCAAGAATCTGGATTCTTTCGAGGAGTAATAAATGTTCTGCGAATTCCCTGGTTTTGCGTGAAAGATTACATTTTTCTGAGTGTTTAAATTAAGAATCATTAGTGCCGCTGAGAGAGAGAGAGCGTGATTCTTATCCGAGTGTATTCTATTGTCTGTGTAAATCTGAGGAAGGATCTCAAGCTGCTCTGTAGCTAGACTTAAGTCTGGAATCTGTTTGATGAGACACTCCCCTGTGTGGATTTTGAATAATGTGTAAAGCAGAGAAGTTTCTATACCACAGGAAACTCTGGGAGATGAAGGTTAAGTTTCTTGGAGATAGTAAGATAGAGAAGTTTAAGAACTCTTTGGTTTCGAGGTCTCGTATGAGCCTATGGATGATTCGGGCTATGACTATATTGTTGCTTTGGAGTTGTTTTGTTCATTTGGTGGCTTTGGGAGAGATGTGGGGACCTAGATTGTTGAAAGGCTGGCCTTCTTGTTTCAATCACCATGATCTCCCAATGGCTGCTCAAATGACTTCTCTTCCCATGAAGATCGCCCTTCCGCCTAAAAGTAAGTTTCTTTCCTGTTATTGTAGCTTAGCTGCAACTATCTGGTTATCTCAAGTTGTGTCTGTTGTGCTTTATCAGGATTCCAATTTTTATGCTTTTTTTTTGTTTGTGCTCTTTGTTCATCTCAGGAATATATCAGAACAACGGCTATCTTATGGTTTCTTGCAATGGCGGACTCAACCAAATGCGAGCAGCGGTATGATCATTACTAATCCTCTTAAGAAATCTCTGAAAGCTGTGCTTTTATTGATCTGACTGTTGGACTCTGTTTTCTCTCCTCAGATATGTGATATGGTCACTATTGCAAGGTATATGAATGTCACACTTATTGTACCAGAGCTTGACAAGACCTCGTTTTGGAATGATCCAAGGTTCTTTCTAATTTCTTCTTTCACTGAACTGGTAATCTCTCTTAAAGTTGCTGACTGGATTTTCATGTGGGCAGTGAGTTCAAAGACATATTCGACGTGGATCACTTCATAAGTTCTTTGAGAGATGAGGTTCGTATACTCAAAGAGCTTCCTCCCAGGCTTAAAAGAAGGGTTAGGCTCGGGATGTATCACACCATGCCTCCTATTAGCTGGTCCAACATGTCCTACTACCAAGACCAGGTTATTTTCTTGTTAGTCTTTTATGAGATTAGCCTACAATTTATTTTCATGGTGTCTCACAGCTTCTTTATACATAATCCTTGCAAACAGATTCTTCCGCTGGTGAAGAAGTACAAAGTTGTACATCTGAACAAGACCGATACTCGACTTGTTAATAACGAACTGCCTGTTGAGATTCAGAAGCTGCGATGCCGAGCAAATTTCAATGGGCTTAGGTTTACTCCAAAGATTGAGGAATTGGGTAGAAGAGTAGTCAAGATTCTGAGGGAGAAAGGTCCCTTTCTTGTTCTGCATCTCAGATATGAAATGGATATGTTGGCATTTTCTGGCTGCTCACATGGTTGCAACCGCTATGAGGAAGAAGAACTAACAAGAATGAGGTAAAGAAACTATCATCTTATATTATTACTTGGGGCTTTTGTTTTGTGATATTGACGTTATCATGCTTTCCATTGTTTAGGTATGCTTATCCATGGTGGAAAGAGAAAGTAATAGACTCTGAGTTGAAGAGGAAAGAAGGTCTTTGCCCATTGACTCCAGAAGAAACTGCTCTTACTCTATCGGCATTGGGTATTGACCGTAATGTTCAGATTTACATTGCTGCCGGAGAAATATATGGTGGTAAAAGGCGGTTAAAGGCTTTAACTGACGTTTTTCCAAATGTGGTTAGTAGCAAAAAGCAAGAGCTTACTATCAAAAAACGGCTAATTCCTTAATCTTTCACTCAATAGTTAGTAACGGATATATAATATTTTTGATCAAACCAGGTCAGGAAAGAAACTCTACTGGATTCCTCTGATTTGAGTTTTTGTCAGAACCATTCTTCTCAAATGGCTGCTCTGGATTACCTTATATCTCTTGAAAGTGACATATTCGTTCCTACATATTATGGGAACATGGCGAAAGTCGTGGAAGGTCATCGCAGGTGAATCATTTGCTGTAACTTTTCTAATCTAAAGAATAGGTTATGTTTCTTACATCAACGGCTAATGCATTTAGATGACATACAGGTTCTTGGGGTTCAAGAAGACGATTGAGCTGAACAGGAAGTTCTTGGTGAAGCTAATAGATGAGTACTATGAAGGATTGTTGAGCTGGGAAGTGTTTTCAACCACGGTTAAGGCCTTTCACGCTACACGAATGGGAGGGCCAAAGAGACGGCTAGTGATTCCAAATAGACCGAAAGAAGAGGACTACTTCTACGCTAATCCATATGAATGCCTTCAGCTATTACATGAGAATAATGGCAATTCACTAGAAGAAACCATATGACAAGATCCACCATAGTTGTCTTTGTGGATGGAGATCTTTGGGTAAATTAGCTTGAGCAAGCTGATGCAGGACATGGATGGATGAATAATGGAGTTATCTATGGGGGGTTGGTTATATATATATTCTCCATCTTGAAGGGATTGGGTTTTCTTAAAGAGATGAGAAGATGAAGTTATGTAGGGTTCTTTGGTGTACAGAGAGACTTTTGAGGAGCTACCATCACCATGGATGCAGAAGAAAGGTTGAAGATTTCATTGTAAAGTCTGCAAATATGTCCTTTGGCGTTACTACCATTATCATCATCATCCATAGTCTTGCCAGTTTTGGTAGCTACAAAATAAGATTATAAATGCAGTGTAAAATTATGTTACACATTATTATTATTATTTGACAAAATAAATAATTGTTATGTTTTACGCTTTCATGCAATGATATAGATTCAATAAATTTAGGTCGCATAGGTAAAAGAATAAAATTAGATTTTGCCACAGCTAAATTCTTTAGGAGTTTATTTCTTGTTATTGCATAGAGGTCCCTGATTTCGAATTCTTTATCCGTTGGTTACTAAGTTTTTTTTTTTTTTTTTTTTTTTTTGTCGTTGTTCACCGCTGTCTCATCAATCGCTATCTCCTTAACTTCAAAGAGCCGTTGAAAGATTGATATATACACATTAAACTAATTCTCTAAAACCATTTTTTTTTTTTTTGGCTGGTATCACAGAAAATATACATATACTTGACACACTTCATAGAAATGAAAACATTGATTAAGCATGAAACGAATCTTACCATTTGTAATATACAAGCCTATGTAATTAGAATACATTGGTTGAAACAAAACAAAAAAAGACAAAGTAGAATTAAAACCTTAATACATACATATATATATATAGGCCTATATATATAGCATCTTCTTCTAAAATATATGATACTGTTAACCAAAACAAACTAACAAAGCAAAAAAACAAAGCTACTTAATTAAGTAATGACTAATGACGACGATACATATATCAATTATGAATTGGAGTTCTTTTCCTCCCTTTCATACGTGATGGATAGTCGCTTCTCATTAGATTACTGATTTCCCTTGCTGAATCTGTAGAGACGACGACGACTATGCCTTTTCTTGATCTTTTCTTTGCTTCAGATTCGATTGGTTTTGAACTTCTTAACTGTTTGCGATTACAAATTACATTAATTTATAACAAAATTTATACATAGATAAAGAAAAATACGATAATTAATGATGATCTATAAATCTTCTTCACCATCGTCGAGTACTATTTTGTACCTTAATGATAAAGAGTAAACTAGATTGATTATATAAACCAAAGTTTGATAAATAAATGTTTTGTGTACCTTTCGTCCCATCAAGAGATATTCACTTCCGCTCGCTATAAGACCATAATCTTCATATTTGGATCCACCTACATCGATATTTCAAAGATTTAGGTACGACATCAACTTCACAATTGTTATACGTCTAGGTATATCGCATACACACTCACACACATGCATATAACTACGACACTTGTATCATCGTCGGCCTCATCATTAAAGGGAGACTAAATACATACATGCATATAACTAATCAAAAGATCACAAAGAAATATATATAACTAATGACTTTTGTCAGTTTACGAACCTTGAAGCGCATGAGGAAGGTTCATGACCATCATCATCATGAGGAAGAGAAACCCTAAAACGAGTGTGATTAACTTGGCATTTGTAGTGTTCTTCATCTGTTTTTTTCTAATTCTTTGTGCAAGCAATATTAAGGAATTGATTAGGATGTGAGTGAAGGAAGCTCATATATATATAAGGGTTATACAGTACTAGAAGTTTGTTCTACAATCCTAAAAAAGTGACAGCTAGGGTTTTCCGACAGTTCCATAGGCAAGACAAAAAGGGACTTGACATCGGTAATTGAAAACGCTAAAGCTTTCCAGAAATAAAATATTTCGAACAATACTTGGAAGATTTGGTCAAACAAAATTATAAAAACTAACGAACTAAACAATTATTATTCCAGTCTTTAATTTTACAATCATCTTTTACAAATAAGTTATATTATATCTTAGTTTCAATATGTATATCACTCTCGTTATATGGCCTTACGATTTGTGTCGCATGCATGCTCTCTATCTCTAAACGATCGATCATTATATAGATGTTATCGTTTGTACTTCACATAAAAATGAAATATGTAAAATTTATTCAAAGAAGAATAATCGTAATAAATTAGTATTTAGATGGGAAAATGGAAAAATAAAGAACGTACTTAAAATAATGTAGGGGTGAATCCAGAAAAGTCGGTACCGACTATGGAGTAAAAAATTGAAAGACAAAGATATTTACTAATATTTTTCTTGGAGAAATCAAGGAAGCATGGGGGAAGATTTTCATGAGTTTAAGTGCCCTAAAGTAACATTCGAGTAATAAGTTAATAATAAAATCTATGGTTACTTTGCTTAGGGTTTCTAAATGAAGTCCCTAGCTGTCCTTTTGTAGTTCCAAACATCTTTTTCAACCATAGGTTTGCTAAAAAAAATGCTTGCTTTTGTATGATTAATGTTATTTAATTGAATTTGTACGAAAAAGTATAGTATAATGTTATTATCTGTACGACAAAATTTGATACCATATTCTCTTTTTTGAGACACGAGGGCGGGTCCTCCGATTCAATCCTTGTGGCCTTGTTGCCCACTTTAGAATAAGATAACCCCATTCGTTAGAATCACATTCGTTAGAATCATCACATCTTTCACATTCCATAATCCATACGTTCAGAGTGGAAAAATGCACAAAAATAATGTTTTTCCATAAAGGTGGATAAAAAAAGCCCAATGGGTCTAAATATTTGGAAGAGGCCCATTCTGAGTTACTACTAAAACGGCTAGGATTCTCTGAGTGGCATGCATGAGGTAGACGGAAATATGGAACGCCTGCATCTGCATCTGCAAGCATGTGGGGAAGTAAGCTTGTTGTAATCTGTCAAGCGATAATCAAACTGAGAAATACACACAAGAGGTTGCAAGAACTCCAAAAGAGAGCGGCGAAGATTATGAATGCAAGAGGTTCGTGACGCGGAGGGAGAAGCAGCGCTGATAACGACGTATCCATGACTTGAATAATGATAATCTAGAATTGAAACTCCCCAAGACCTCGAGAATTATAATACATTGTGACATTCATCAATCAATATGAGACTGCTCTACTTGCCTCCTCTGTTTCTCATTACAGAGAGGCTCCAACACTCTTTCAATCACTTGGTCTCCACAATGTGATCTCAGGTGAGCTCTAAGAGCTCAAAAATCTAAAACGGGTCGTGATGAGATCTTAGGCTCTCTCTGTCTCTCTCCTGCGCTAGCTGTATATGCAAGTTTCTTCTTTTCTCTAGTTTTTGCTTTCTGCCCTCTCCTGGTCTCCTTCTTTGCTAATACACATAATGATTTGTGTTTATCATCACTTTTCCAAGATCCTTTAAAATGATGTTTTAGTCTTTTCATTTTTAAAATAACATGTCTCATACAGCAAAACACCAACTGGGATCAACTTAATAAAATATGTTCAAGGCTAGATGTGACTCGTATCTGTTTACTGTCTTTCGATTTCTAGCTGCTACACTGCTCCAAAATAACATACCAAAAAGCAAAGAGACACCAAAGACTAAAAGGGATATGATTTTATTATTGAAACAAAAACGAAAAACCTCAAGGGAGAGATTGTCTCGGTCATAAATAGAAGAACTACACCATCACTATTTAAATAAACTCCGGCAACTTAAAAACGAACTGAAGAATCGCCGGAAAATTGAGAAAAGATAAAAACAAAAACAAGATGGAGAAGATAGATGATAGATTGAGCTAATAACCAAAACTGTGGTGGTGGTCTTTTTGCTGCTCAAGCTTTAGTTGGTGGGTTAAGCTCATCCCAAGCTTCAATCCAAGTGACCATAGCATCTGCAAGCTTGTCAAAGTAAGGATCAATGGCACTTAGCTTCTCCTTAACCATCTTGGACAGCTCCATGTAGCATTGTTGAACTGTCACAGCTTCTTTCGAGAGCTTTGCGCTCTGGAAGAAAGGAATGATGTCCTCCTGCCAGAAGATTCCCTTGTACTCCTTCTTCAAGTTCACAAACGGGTTGCTAGCTTTGCTGTGGTAAATGTAGGGCAAACCTGTCTTCACTCCCAATCCCAGATGGTCACAGATCACCTGACGAACAGAACCATAACAAGGAGGTCAGTAAGAGAATATATTTTAAGTCCGTTAAAAGTAAGGAGCGGAATGGAGAAAGTAAGTACCTTGACACACCATCCAGCCCACATATCGTCGTAGCGACCAATAGGCTGACCATCACCCATGAGACCAAAGTACATAGCTGGTCCAATGAGCTCACGGTCAAAGGCCAAGTTCATGCCACACATTGGGAAAAGTGTTCCCTTTGGGATGGTCATAACAGCATCCACGTACCTAATAGTGATGCCAATTAAGCATTGTTAGCTAAAGAACACCAAAAAATTAAAAAAATGTAGAAAGATAATGTGAGATTCCTACCTTGTGTTCCTTTCCTTAGGCTTCACGAGTTGGGTCGGGGCATCGTAATCAGGGATGTTGAGCCACAGACCGTGGGAAACAGCAGTGGAGACACCCTCACGGAGACTGAAAGGGTATCCACGGACGTAGTCAGCACCTTCACGGTATGGGTCGTACAAGGTGTTGAAGAAAAATGGAGATGATGGGCAGAGAAGGTTCTTGATGTGTTGCTCAAGAGCGTTCACAGCCTTTCCAGATGGATCCTTGGCAACCTATAATAATACATGACAACAGCAAAATAATATTTAAAACTCTAAGAAAGAAAGGATTATTCAAATGCAGCTAAAGTGAGAGAAGAAAAAAAAATCGAAGACCATGAGGGAACAATACGTAACACGTGATTAACCAACACACTGTGATTGCAACATCAATGCTACAATCATGGCGTAACTGAAGACTCAAAATTCGTAAAAAGCCCCACAAACCCCTAAAGAAGAGGGGAATTGAAAGGTTGGACTTTTCTCCGCCTTAGCCTGATGACAACAACATAAATGTGCAGGACAACGACATGCAAGAATCTTGTGAAGTTAACTGTTAAAGACATAGATAAGTTGGTCCGACAACAATAACAACACTATAGTTACATAAACATACGAGATCATGACAATGCCGACAAACATAAGACTGAAAACAGATCGACAACCATCAGGAATGTATAGATCTAGGTCAAAACAGAGTGATTGATCTCAAAGTTGACCTAAATAATTGGAATCGAATTTTCAATTTCCAACGTTAAGATCTGTTAAATCTACAGACTTAATCACTAGTAGATCTCAAAGCAGACCCCTACGACATTCAAATCACAAAGTTGCCAGAATAATAAAAACAGATCTAACAAACAGAGAATTGTGGAGACTTACGAAGCAATCGTCGTCAATGGTGAAGATGTACTTCTTCTTGGAGACCATGTAGCCGAAGCAACGACAAGCAGAGTCCTTGAAGGAAATGCAGGAAGCTTTAGGACCAAGGATACGGTTGATGTCGTTCCTGTTGTAGAGCTCGTAATCGAACCCTTCAGGGACAGCAATGGTCTTCGATGGATCTCCATCTTGGACGATGATCAGATGGTAAGGCTGAAGGAAAGGCCTCCACATCTCGAGGAAATCGAGGTTACGGATCGTGGGGATCACGATGTCGAGCTCATCCTTCAACAGTGGCATGTGATTCACCGGAATTCCAACGGTGTTCGCCGGCTCAACCATGATTGATTGATTGATTCAGAGAGAATAAAAAAAAGAGTTGTGTGAGAGATTTGAGATCGGAGGAGATGGGAGACTATGAAGACCCGTCGCTTTGGTTTTTATAATGGGATTTGGTACGTGCGAGGGATTTGTGAGACGCGTGTGAGGGTTGACACGTGGTCGATGAGGACTTGTTCAACAGGTCCTTTGTTAATCTTATGTTTATGTTATGGTGAGGAAGTGAAGACTTTTCTATTTTTTGTCTCTTGATGTCCGTATTCTATGGGGATATGCAATATATCTTAATTTTCGGTGTTTGCAATTAAATTGTTTCTTCTTTGCTATTAATAATAATTCGTCTTATTCCTTAGCAAACACACATCTTTTGTTTTAATAAATCTCCCCAAAAAAAAATAGAAGCCTTTTAATCTCATCTTGACTCTATATTTTAGATATTTATCTCCCACACCAAACTAAAAAAAATGTGAATAACAAGATGATTTTCAAGAATATCCCATACTTTCAAAAATTATTATTACTGTATTATTTACTTAATCAATTTATCGGATATACCTAAAAACTAATATGGATTTATCTGTTTTATTTTTTTAATAATACTTTTGGTTTATAAAATTATTGTCAACATGTTTAATTTAGTTTTTAGGCTTTGAAAATTTGGAAACTAAACTTATTTTAACTAAAAGATGCAAAACATTCAAATTATTTTTGTTTCTTAAATTTTACTGGTCAATATATTATATATGTCAACAACCAAAACTTACAAAAAAATTAGATTTGATCATCTACATATTGTTAATTGTTTAACTGTGACAGTTTTTTGTTTTGAATTTGTGTTTTTTTATATAAATTTAAGACTCTAATAAAGTGTTAAATTCAATTCGTTTGGTTTTATAATTTTTTTGTATGCACTTAATGATATCAGTTTCGGAGAGTAAATTAAAGAGGTTAAGATATTAGGTCTAGCTAACCTTATGAAGGAGATTTTTGAGCTAGCAATTTAATTCAATTCGGCTTGCAATTATTTCTTACTGGATGTAGTTATATCACCACCATTAATGTACCTAAATTCGTGTATGCGTTTTTAACAAACTACAAAAAAAAGTCGTATGTGAGTGAGGAATTAAAAGATGGAGTATGGGATACAAAAACCGAACAATAATTTAATACTACTTTTTTGACCGGAGTGTAACATCAATAAAGGTGTTTAATTAGAATGTAATTAGGCTTTTTTTAAACTCGTAACGGGACGGAATAATAATGAAGAATTTAAAAACTCTGTGCTCCTCGATCTACTTTATTTGTGGAACGAAGGGAACATTCACATGTGGGAAGCTGAAGCTCCAATCTCAACTTTTTATTTTAAACTCTCTTTTGACATTCCTTTTAGGCTTTTAGCCAAAGTTCGCATACACATTTACAAGAATATGCTAATTAAAAATAACAGAATATACGAATTAGTACATCCTTGTGATAAAAAGAAACCACGGATAATATTCTTTAGTCCTTTTTTTTTTTTTTTGGTTTAAAATTCTTTAGTACTTATGTCATCCTTTTGGTTTGTTGGATTTGATAAAAAGAGTTCCAGTGTTTTACTTCTAACGGAATAACAAATATTTGTATAGAAAGAGAATAATAGAGATGATTTGTTTAGTAGATGTATAGAATAATAACAATAAAAATCATCGGAGTTTGATCTAATGTGTGTAGACGTCGTGGGGGAGCTCGTCGATGCACGTTGCGTTTGCGTATGATCATTGCATGCAAATCGTGAAGAATCCAACAAACCATCGTCTTTTTCAAAATAACGTGAACCCTCTCTCTCTATAAATCATCATTATATATGCACACATGATAATCGATATGATAGCTAGATGATCTCACACTTGAGTTAGTTAATAATGTGAAAATACAGTATTTGTCAGCTGACACCTCAAAGGCTCGTACAAGTGTTGGCAACGAGTATCACAACAAATGTTGCCGAGACTGTGATATATGGGCTTTTAATGTTTTGGATTGGCCCATTATGTCCCAAATAAACTTTTAATCTTCATTTAATTATGGATTAAATTATTATTATTTTTTGATTAAATGTGGAAAAATAAAAGCAAACCTAATTGGCTTCTTCTCCTTCTTTTCGCGCCGCTCGGCTGCTTCAGATAAAATCGTATTCCTCTCTCTGCAGTCTCCGATCTAAATTCACAACCTATAGAAAATGGGATCACGACAAGGACCACCGAAGCATCAGAACAAGTTCGCCTGGGTTCCCAAATCCGGCGTCAAGATCAACGAAACGGTATACTATTTGCTCTGCTGTTGGGGTTAACGAATTTGAGTGAATAGTGTTGTTGGATCCTTAATTTAGCCTGAAATTTCTGTTTTCTAGGAAGTCGGTGGGAGATTCAGACCACTATCGGAGATTACCGGAGTTTGCTATCGCTGTCGAGAGCAGATAGCTTGGAAACGCCGCTACGGCAAATACAAAACCCTAACTGAAGCCGCCAAATGGTATCGTTGATTGAATTTAAGAGTGTTCATTTGCTAGTCTCTGTCATTCTATGTTGAATCTTGAAATCTGAATCGAACTGCTTTGTTTCTTCTTTGCGTTAATTTTCTTAAAAGAGCAAACTTTTATTTTATTTTTGGGTGCAGTCAGAAGTGTACAAAGCGAAATGTTCGTCAAGCATACCATAAGTTATGCCCTGGTTAGTGTTTTTTTTTTCTTTGCTTTTGTTAGCAAGTGAAGAACAATAGATCAGTATCTTGTTTTCGAGTTGATGTGTTGATAGTAAGAAACTGCTATAGGTTGTGCCAAGGAGCAAAAAGTGTGTGCAAAGTGTTGTTCCCGTGTTGATCAAATCATTGGAAGGTAAATTTAATTTTGATGAAAAGTCTTTCTTTTGCTTCTGCTAGATGCTGGTTTCCTTCAAAGTGAGTTTGGTAGATAACGATTTTAAGCTAATGTTGAAGTAACTGTTTGTTTCTCGCAGAGATATTTATGAGGTAGAGGCTGAACAGAAGATGCTTGATGAGGTTAGTCTTTTACTTATTCTGCTTCTAAGTCTCATTCCCTGCTTGTGGCTTTTTTTTTTTTAACTTAAAGATGCTTTTTGGGGGTTCTCACTGAATTTTTACTAATGTGATTGCAGACTATCAAGAATGCTAGGGAAAGGGATCGAAGGACCCTGTTACGTGCTGTAAGATTCTTTAGTTATACAACCTTTTTACTACCTCTGATTCCAAATAAATAGAGTTATGTCTTACATTGAAGATGGTTTGAGATTTGAAAATGTGTATGTTTGTGTTATTGGTCCTAAAGTTGCGTATTTGCATGACACAGATGAACAAAGATAACAAGCCGAATAAATCAGATGAAGCCGCAACAAGGAGTGATAGCAGCAAGGTTGGTGATGTGTTTCCCTCAACATCCCTTGAAGAATATGCAAACAAGTCAGGAAGAGTTAGCGGGAGTATTGGTCATGGTAGCGTACCTGATCATGGCCATGATGATGATGATGATGATGATAATGCGAGTGGACCTGAATCAGATGAGGATCACACTGGTGACGATGAGCATGATTTGCGAGAAGACATTGATGCAACTGAGCCATCTCAACTGCAGAAGTAAACTCAATTTTGATAGTATCCTGAGATTTTGCAAAACCGTTTATTGCTGTTATTTTGAGAGTAGACTTTACTTTGTCACCTGCAATGCAAGACTAGCAAAGGATATTTATATGGTTGTATCTTGTATGTGATGTGATTTAAACGGGCCTTTCAGTAGACGTTCTTTACCGGCCCAATTTCTAGTAATTGTCTAGAGATTCTAAAAAAGTCATCGGCTAAATAATAAATGTGAATAAGAATGTTTGAAGCTGAAAAAGGAATGGCTACCTAAGTGCATTAATGCTTGTGCATTAAGTCAAATTATTACACTTGGCACATAAAAACACCGTCTCGTCGCCCACTAAAGCAGCCTTCTTTTGGCTTTCATTTAATCTCTCTGCACACAAAAACCCAAAAGCTGGATTTCTCCATTTTCAATGGGCAATTATGAGTTTTTTTAACCCTCATTATACTTAGAAGATTAATCACAAAGATTTCGAAGCTAATTGGTCATTTCTTGTTTCTATTATCTTTTCATTTTGTTAATCAGTTTTGGCTTATCTCCTAATACGTTGAGCTTCTTCAGTCTTCATCCTTGTCTTGTCACTTGTCAGAGCCTAAAGATCAAAGAAGAAGACGAGATTCTCTCTCTCTCTCGCTCTCTTCAGGAAAAATGGGTTTCTTGTGTTCTTCTTCAATCTTCTTCAAGTTCGGAGTATCTATAATCTTTCTTGTGTGTTTCTCTGGTTGTACTCCTGCAGGTAAGCCGAAAGATTCTGTCTTGGTTCAAGTTTTTTCTGTTCATTATCGTATTTACTAACTAGGGTTTTATTTCGTCTCTGGGTCTTGAGTGACTCTTGAGTGTAAGTTTCCTTCTGGGTTTGGCTCTTAACTGCACTTAACTGCACAAAGCTTCCTTCTGGGTTTTGCTCTAAACTGCACAAAGCTTCCTTCTTCCTTCCCCATGTATTAATTATGTTTTGAAATTTGCTAGGAGCTTGTGTTTCTTGGGTTCTTTAAGTTTTGAATTGTTTGAGCTTTTGGGTGTATAGAGAAACAGAGAAGGAAGTGCATTTATTTAATAGTTTTCACCAGTGTTTGAGGGAGCTTGTTAGTCTCAAAGAGAAGATCTCTTTGACATTTCACTTTCAATGCTCTGCTATTCTAGAAAGAGAGAATCTTTGAAACAAGAAAACAAAAAAAGGCGTCAATATTTGTGTGCTAATGTTGTTGTTTTGGGATTGTCTCAGAAGCTTATGATCCTTTGGATCCAAGTGGGAACATTACTATCAAATGGGATATCATAAGCTGGACTGCAGATGGCTATATGGTATGTATACTTTAGCTTCAAAATTGGGCATTTCTTGAATCTTGATTGTGTATTTAATATCTTCAATCTTTTCACGGTGCAGGCGGTTGTGACTATATATAATTTCCAGCAATATCGTCACATTCAGGCTCCAGGTTGGACTCTTGGATGGTCATGGGCAAAGAGAGAGGTTATATGGGGAATGAGTGGAGGACAAGCAACAGAACAAGGAGATTGTTCGAAATTCAAAGGAAACATTCCTCATTGCTGTAAAAAGACACCTTCTGTTGTTGATCTCTTACCCGGAACTCCTTACAATCAGCAGATTGCAAATTGTTGCAGAGGCGGTGTGATCAACTCTTGGGCTCAAGATCCTGCAACTGCTGTTTCTGCTTTCCAACTCATTGTTGGACAAGCTGGAACAACAAATAAAACGGTTAGGGTACCTAAGAATTTCACTCTCAATGCACCTGGACCTGGCTATACTTGTAGCCCCGGGAAGATTGTAAAACCGACTAGATTCATCGGTACTGACAAACGAAGAGTTACACAAGCATTAAGTAAGTTACTCTGTTCTTGAAATCTACCCATCTTTATTTAACTTGGAGTCAAATTAAAACTGAGTTTGGGATTTTTCTTTTCTGCTGGAACAGTGACTTGGAATGTAACTTGCACGTACTCGCAGTTCTTAGCTCAGAAAACACCTACTTGCTGTGTATCGCTTTCATCGTTTTATAACAGCACAATAGTTTCTTGTCCGACATGCTCTTGTGGATGCCAAAACACTTCTCAGCCAGGGAATTGTGTAGAGTAAGTTATTCTCAGCTCTCAAGGCTTCCAGTCATTTATTACCTGAAACTCTGTTGGCTTGGTTGGTTAATTTGGGTGTCTTGTATGTCCACACACAGTCCAAAAGGTCCTCGGATAGCATCGGTCATTCCAAATCCCGGGAAGAACGCATATCTACCGCCCCTAGTCCAATGTACACACCATATGTGCCCAGTTAGAATCCACTGGCATGTGAAGGTTAACTACAAGCAGTACTGGAGAGTTAAAGTCACCATCACAAATTTCAACTACAACATGAACTATACACAGTGGAATCTCGTCGTGCAGCATCCGAATTTCGACAATCTCACTCAGACTTTTAGCTTCAACTATAAACCCTTGACTCCTTATGCTTCCATAAGTAAGTACCATCAATCAGTCCCTTGTTTCCATACAAAGGAACAAAGCTTGATATGTTTTTGTTTTTCATTGATATAAGATGATACTGGGATTCTCTGGGGAATAAAGTTCTACAATGACCTGTTGATGCAAGCTGGTCCATTTGGTAATGTACAATCTGAGCTACTTTTCCAGAAAGAAGCATCAGCGTTCACGCTTGAGAAAGGCTGGGCATTTCCAAGAAGAATCTATTTCAATGGAGATAACTGTGTGATGCCACCTCCAGATTCTTACCCTTGGCTGCCCAATGCCGGTTCACACAAATCAATTGGTTCTTGGTTTGCAGTAATCGCCTTGTTACTGACTATGTTCCTACATGGGAACGTGTAAGAAATAAGAAGTGTAGAGCTTAGTTTCTTTTAAGTGATAAAAATCTATCAGGAGAGAATTGTTGACGTAGTGTTTCCTCTTAAGTCTTGAATGTTGTCTGCACTCTTCCGGTATAACTAGATCCAATGATAATGGTTACTAGTTTATGATTTGTTCGCCTCCATATCTTCAGTCAAAACTACGATAACCACTCGCGAGACCTGCTCTTATAATTGGGAAATGTTGTGTACTGTGTAAACATTATTGAGCAAAAAAATAATGTATAGCAAAAGTCTCCGCATTGTTTCAAGGACAAAAAAGATTCAAAGATCTCAAAACTCTGCAAGGAAATACACAGAGAGAGAAAGATTCAAGACAACAAAAGATTAGTTCTATAATTGAGCTTTTTCTGGGGATGCAAACGGTTTGTCTTTGATAGTTTCCTCAACGAACAGTCAACCCTTGAATTGCTGCAGCAGATGATGATGATGCCTGAGAACCTTCCTCTGTTACCTTATTCGATTCAATTGTAGTTATGATGTTTGAAATGTTGTCCTACAAAAACACACAAAAGAGTCAGATTCAGGATATGCTTTGTAGTAAAATAAAGTAAAAGTGTTTGTCTTTACCCGCCAATTAGCAAGCTTTGTTCGAAGCGATTGCCATTGTTTTGTCCCAAATTCACGTTCGGAACAGCGGCTGAAAGATATGAATCAAACCATCAAGTTATAAATGTCATGTAGACATGTATATAATAAGAGCAAAGTTTGTATCAATGTGTGACTTGCCTGACAATTACAACTTGGTTCATCTGATCCATTTTACAATCAATCAATTTCGCAGTTATTGCCTTCACAACCCATAACTCGACCTCCTCTTCGTGTACCTGAAAACGCAGAGAACAATAAGCAACCAAAAAGAGCCATAATATTACAAGTCTTTTTGCCAGCAGAGGAGTTTTCACCTCTAGCGTGTCTTTGATTGAAGCATAAGGTATTTTGCCAGATTCATCAGAAGCTAAGTCGACTAGTGACAACAATCTCATCTTCGTAACGCAATCTTCATCGACAAGTTCTATAGACACACCAGAGGATTCATAAGGAGATCATGCTTAAGCAAAAGCAGGAAATTAATTGAAGTTTTAAATACCATAGCTTTGCAGAAAATCCGAATTCGCTTTTTGGAATTCTATGTAGGCATTTAGTCTCTGAGTAAGAAAGATCTTCAGAAGCTGGTAAACCGGTGCATATTTAGCATCCTTTTCCAATTGAGCAACGGCTGGCAAGTCCAATAAATCACACTGCATTTTTTTTTAATAAATCATTGATGAAATTTTTAAGTATAAAATATAAAAGCAGAGACAGAACAAGAAAGATGAATCTCACACATCCAATTTACATTAATACATACTTATATGAATTATGATACCTGGAAAATACTGGAAGCTTTGACAAATTCGATAACTGCACGCACAGCCTCCTCCTTAGCTTCATCCAGGACCTGAGCATCTTCTTTGGAGAAAGTTGCTAGATACTTTGTCAAGAACTCAAGGGATTCTTTCACCAGGCTGGATTATAGACAGAAAAAAATACATGCGGCTATAGTTACATCTAAACGGAAACACAAGAAAACCAGAGAGAGAATGAATGGTGATCAGGTTTATAAAATAAAAAGATTATGTTCCAGTACCTTTTGTTTTCTTTAAGCACGTTAGCAATGGCAAGAAAGAGTTCCCTCTGATCTTTAATGTCAATATTCCACTCTTTCAAAAAGTTATCAATCTTCTTAAAAGAAGAAACGATGTACTCAGTAACCTTGCCATCAACAGCCAGTGTTAGAGCTTTCATGTACACTTGAAAACGAGCATACGGATGGTCCAGAAGGTTGTAGAGATTGAAGAGGCTACAGAAAGACAGAAAAAGGAAATGAGAAGTATGTGATACATAAACAAAGCATTAATATATAAGCTGTAAAGAGTCATACATCTTCAAACGAAGTGAAGCTTTGTCACTGGGTTGTTGAGCAACCTTGGAAGATATAGCTTTCACAATTTCAAGGAGTTCCTCAGGGCTATTCACCTTCTTGACAAGGCTGCAAATTATGGTGTAGGTACACTCAAGATCTGAATCAAGACAGGCAAACAACTGATAAATGAATATTCTAAAAAAGACAAGGAGCATACAAAAAGATGGACATTGTGTTTTGGTAAAACAAAAATAGGAACACAAACCTTTCTCAGATATCTTGGAAGATACCAATTCAGCTGAGGTAACCATTAACGTAGCTAACTCAAGCGATTTTCCTGCTACTATCGACTCCTCAGCCTCCTTACAAAGCCTGGTAATTTCTGGCTCAGCAGCCTAAAAAGAAGAAGACAAGTTCCAAAAGTTTCAAACGAGAACTAGTAAGTAGCTTAATGAGACTAATCTTAGATGGTTGAATTATATGCAACACAATCATGAACAATTTACAAACGATTCTAGTACAGAAACATCTAACTACATCAAACAAAAAAAATAAGAAGGAGTATCAAATTGAGTCTATCAACACAAACCCGAACATCACCATTTACCAATCAGACGCTTCTAAAGAAACAACATATACCAGATCAAATTTCTCAACTTCCCATGACCCCAAACGATAGACATTCCAATGTTCCCCAGATAAATTCCCAAACAAGGTGTGGTAGAAGTGGTACCTCGGGACCAGCATCGGCCCAGGCGAGCTGGGAAGTGAAGCGGACAACAGCGAGGAACGGGTCTTCTTCGGAAGTGGGAACAATCGTCGTCATAGCTTAGCTCCGGTTTCGAATCCTCTCGGCGGCGCTGAAGAACAAAATCCCAAAATCAAAACTTGTTTCAGCAGCCGAGCAGCAGAGAGAAGAAAACGAAAACCCTAATCTATATTTTTTATCTTTTCCGGGTTACGTTAACCGGAACCGAATCCGATTCGCATTATTAATAATGGTTTAAGCATCTGACGGCTAATAAATATATATAAAATCCAACGGTCAGGATAAAACTCTAGTTCACAAGCCATATAAAAATCAACCTCTTCATCAGCTAGCATTTGAGAAGACTAGGGTTTTAAACGCCGCCGTGTTCCGCCGGATCGCCACCGGTGAATTCAAGATGGTACGTATTCTCTCTCTATCTCTGTATCCTTCTTTTTCTCTGTTTATGCTTTTTCTTGGCCTGATCGATTTCACGATCCCTGATATTAGCCGTCGCACAAGTCGTTCATGATCAAGAAGAAGCTGGGCAAGAAGATGAGACAGAACAGACCAATCCCTAATTGGATCCGCCTCCGTACCGACAATAGGATCAGGTCTATATATTTTCTAGGTTTTTTTTGTTTGTTTTGCTTTTGATCCTTGATAAAGTTGCAGACTTTGATACTGAGTTCCATTGTTTCACCATCACACAGGTACAATGCTAAGCGTAGGCACTGGCGCCGTACCAAGCTTGGGTTCTAGAGCACTCGCGAGTTCACTGCCATGACTCAGATTCGTCCGAATTTTCTAATATCTTTCTTGTGTCGGAATTGGGGGGGTCTTTGACCCTTAAAATTTTATTTTTTGTTAAGGATTTTGTGGCTTTGCAATGTTAAATTTTAGAGCTGCATAATGCATAAATCTGATGATGAAATATGATAGTTGAATCCTTTCTCTTACAATATGAATATAACTCTTTTTGAGGATTCGGTTTCTACTCTTATGCATGCTAGTAATCATATTCAATCGGAATATGGCTGAATTCGAAGCCATTGTCCTAGAGCTTTAAACATGGCTGATTCAATATTGTTACCTGTGGGAATTGTTTTGTTTCATTTGATTTCGATTTCTAGGTTGATCAGGACTTAGTTTATTTCCTTGGGAAGTCTGAGAAAACATTGTCTGAAAACCTCTTTAACAACACAAAGAATTTAGATCAAAAGGCAAACATCACAATTGAATCACACAGGGTTCAGAGAGGGATAAAGGCCACACACTTTTGATGATTTACACAAATCCGAGTTGTCGGAAACCAAAGTAACTTCATTTGCTTCCAGATCTAGCAGGACTTGGTGGTCCTCCAAACAGATAACCAAGAGAAGATCCTCCTCCAGGAGCTGCATGAACCTTGGTAGATGGCCTGTCCTGTTCTCGCCAACACATTTTTGTTGTTTTGTCAGTTTTCAAATCAGAATCAACTCTTTAAATCTCAAAAACGTTAAAATTTCCTCCACTTACCGTGAGAAAGTTTCCACAGTTTTGGCCTTCTGATCTGAAGTAGTTATTAGGGCTGCCTCTAACACCGGCAGATGTCTTCTTGTTATCAGTCACCGTAGTAGTCGTGGTGGTAATGGGTCTGCCCCCGGTTCCATCGGTGGTAGTTGTGGTGGTTGTAGTGGTAGTAGTGCCCATTGCAGCAGCAGCGGTGGAAGAAGGTTGACCGGAACCAAAGAGATAGCCGAGAGAACTTTCATTAACACCATTGTTCACTCCTCTTGCTTTACCCATCTTGTCAAGATCTGAATTTTGGAAATGTTTTTGTTTTTATTTTATTTTTAAAGAGTCGGTTTATTATTCAGATCAGATCATTTAAGGATGAGCAAGAAGATCCCAAAAAAAAGATTACCGTTGAAATTATGATTAAAGACACGTAAAAAGAAAGAAAGATCTAAAGGATTGGTTTTTACCTCTCTGGCTCTCTGTAGTGTATCCTCTGCTCTCTACTTCTTCTACGATTGGCCGCAAATCAAGGAAGAGAAACAGATGGAGATGGGATATGCTGCTGCACTAGGAGAGAAATGAGAGAACCCAAAAAAAAAAAAAAAGGTATTCCAAAATGGGCTTATACAGGCCTTATTTGGGCTTACGTTATTCCATACACACGGACCAAAGTTTCATAAGTTGTTTGAAGGGAAATATTTAAAAGTGGTCTCTAATAACCACACACACACACACAATGACACAAAAATGATAAACATGCAGAAGCATGAAGAAGATAAATTTTTATATACATGAAATAAAAAGTAGGCAACGCAGTTTGTTTTGAAATTTCTGACACAAAAACTAACCACAAAATGTGTGAACCCATGACTTTGAGGTTCATCATTAGAATATGTACATACATATGATCATCATCATATCATCCTATACGGAGGAGATTTCCTAGTTGACTCCTCTGAAGATTTTTAGTGATGTTGAAAGAAAGATGCCAATGACGACATATGACACTTAAAATTAAAATTAAATAAAACAAAAGTCTCACTCTCCCTTTGAATCTATCTCTTTTACTTTTTGCGCCCGTTCGCCTTTTTCAGAGTACAAGACTTATCTTTAGGTCGACCTTAAAAGTTTGATTCCTATATTACATCTTTTGTATACGTGAATGTGAATCTCGTTAAGGAATGAATTAACTTTGGTTTACAAAACGGCGTTTTAAAAGCATACTAGGTACTAGGTAGTCCTTGCCAAATTAGAAAATAATCATAAACAAGGTGTAGCTAATAATATTGAGAGATGATCTTTATTCATATTTTTTAGATACATAAACAAAAACAAAAGTACGTTCGTTTCGTTCACTCCACATGTCACACTGAACATTAATTTTATAGGCAAGGGATGATAAAAAGATAAGAATAAAAATAAAAAAGTTGCATCGTCAATTGTGATTGGCAGAGAAAGCATACGATACTCTTACATGGTTTCCATACTTCGATTTCGATCGTCTTTATTGTGGTTTACATTTCTTTTCTCCATGTGTTTGAAACTTTGAACACAAGTATTATTATTTTAAGGACATTTCCAGAGAAGAAGATTTTTAACAAACTCCAAGGTACATGCATTGCACTTGATCAGAGCTTTTAATTACCTTATGGGTTTGGAGTGTTTATAAGGCCCATCTGATTGCCACTACTCAAGGATTATAAAGATCTTTTTCTCCTTCGTAAATGATACTACTATGTATTATATACGGGTTCCGAGAATAATACGTATTGGAACCAAATATAGTATATAGACAAAGATGAGTCAGTCTCTTTGTTACTAAATATACATTTTTGAGTTAAAAAATCTTAGTATAACTTCACACTTACGTATCCATGTTAATTAAAACCAAGACTGATGAGCGATGACCTCTAAACAACGATTGTTATTTGGACTTTTCCTTATATATATATTGTGTCTTCCCTAATCTTGGATCTGTCGCATGTGACATTAAAAGAGTATAGTATTAGTTTTAATTAATGGTAATCATGATGAAGAAAGGAATCTTGACTTAGTACGTACCTAGTTTTCATTTTTCTTATCATGCTAATAAAATTGAAGCTTGTAGTTTTGTTAATTAGTTTTCTGGAAGCACATAAGTAAAATAGTAGTAGTATAGTACTTCGTAAGTTGATGACTATTTTGGTCAGATGAATACAAACCTAGCTAGGAACAAAATTATGAAAATGTTCATGCATGTATGATGAGTACGCAAAGAGATGTGTATGTAAATGTTGGCAGTCAAAATCAAAGGAGAGGAAGCCCCACAGAAATTAATGGTGAAATTAAAACAAAAATGTTGGATGGGTGGGTGATAAGTGGGATCATGTGCCAATAATTGAACTAGATAAATTGAACTAGCTAGCTTGAGGAAACTTAACGTGAAAAAGAATACACAACACAGACTTATCTTTTAAGATTGGTTTTTTTTTGGAAGTTAACTAGCTACAGAAGAATAGTATTATCATCATTTAAAATGCATATTGCTTAGTTGGTTCCCTAGCAACCCTAACCCCTCAAGCCACTTACCCAATTGCTTCATGTGATTTTGTTCCCTTTGTCTTTTTCTTTCTTTTTCACTTGTCCATTTTTTTTCTCTTATTTTTTATTGTGTTTACTTTTCTTTGATTACGAGATTAGAGATTGATGATTTCATCCTAACGGGTGAAGTTACGTACTAAGGTTGTTTAGAAAAATGGTCAAACAGTTTACTTATAAGCCTGTGGGGAAAATGCTCACTAAATTCCCCAACTATTTGAAATTAACACATTTATTCTCTAACTATTTTCCGGGGAAGTTTATTCCTCAACTTATTATTGACTTAACAATTTTAGACATAAAAATAGTTAACGTTTAATGGTTAACGGAAAAGTTAAGTGGTCTATTAAAATCTAATTAAAAAAAATCCCCTAATATTTCCTCCATATTAAAAGATACGCTTTCTACGTGAGACATAGAGATTGAACTGATTTTTTTTTAGGTTTTATGGAGAGTACCATAGGTAGACGAAAGCGAAAGCTTCCAATTCGAAGGGAACCCGGTGGAGCCAACTGCGATGGGATTTTCGACGAGATAGTAGAAGACGAGGAAGATGATTGCCCAGTTATCGTAGAAGATAGCATAGGATACAAAGAGGTAGAACAATGTTTGGCTGAAAATCCAGAGGAAGAAGAAGATGAGCTCATCAACGTTGAAGTCTGCAACAACTTAGAAGACTATTTTGGGGTTGAAGTGGGAGAAGATGATCCCACTGCTAATAATTCTGATGATAGCGGGGATGATGTTTGGAATGACGAGAAGATTCCGGATCCATTATCAGATGATGATAACGAATATGAAGCTGAGAGACCATTGTCTAATGGAGATCGTTCTGACAGTCTACTTGAATTGCATAAAACATTCAATAATGCAGACGAATTCAAGTATGCACTCCTCAGGTATTCTCTAAAGACCCAATACGACATCAAAATGTATAAGTCATCATCAAACAGGCTTGGAGCAAAGTGTACACAACATGTGAAAGATAAGTGTCCATGGAAAGTTTATTGTGCTTTTGAGAAGAGGAGGAACAAGCTTATGATAAATATCTACGAGGATGACCATCGTTGTGTAAGATCTGGTTACACTAAGCTTTTGAAGAGTGGAACTATTGGGCTATTGTATGAGGAAAGACTTCGAGTGAATCCTAAGATAAAATCTCAAGAAATGGTTAATGAAATCAAGAGGGAGTATAATATGATTGTGAGTGTGCATCAATGTAGGAGAGCGAAGAAGTTGATAAAAAATAAAAGAAAGGCTAGTCATGAATCTCATTTTGCTAGAATATGGGATTATCAAGAGGAGGTACGTACATCTAATCAAGGTTCAACTATGGAGATCGACACAATTCCTGGGCCAGTCCCTGGTAGCTTGCAAAGATTCTACAGATTATATGTGTGTTTTGAAGCGTTGAAAAAATCTTGGAAGCAGTCATGTAGGCCTATTATTGGATTAGATGCTGCATTTATGAAATGGGATATCAAAGGCCAAATGTTAGCTGCTGTTGGTAGAGATGGGGATAACCGAATATTTCCAATTGCTTGGGCAGTGGTAGAGGTGGAGGATATTGATAATTGGATGTGGTTTGTGAAACTTCTGAAAAAAGATTTGAATCTTCAAGGTGGAGCTGAGATAACAATCATTTCAGATAAACATCATGTAAGATTTCTGATTTTTGTGAGTTTATTGTAAGATTTCAGAATTTTTTTGGA